>NC_083774.1:31696314-31743814 GCF_963514075.1 Conger conger | reverse complement strand
CAGTAAACCCAGTGAAGAATACTGTTGCTTTTGTGATTTGTTTCTTTATCATATATTGTTTTACATTACACGGTAAAAATTGTTATAAGTGGACATGGTATTGAGACAAGTCTGGAAACGATTGTAAATAACTGTAAATAAATCCCTCGGAAATGCATTTGCACAAAATAATGTGAGCTAAACAAACTTCACGAGTAGTCTCAGCTGTTCGTATTGTACGCGGAAATGAAAGCGGTTGTAAAGCTTGTTTTGTGCTTTTATTAATTTTGATTTAGAGTGGCAAAATTATTTCAATGAGTCAATTGGATATTATAATTATTCATATCATATAAAAACACAACAGGATTAAATTCCGGTAATCCTGATGAAGCTTTAGTGGAGTAGAATATGAATTCCATAAAACACGTAAACAAAGTTTCCTCTGAATAAGTCATAATTTAGACATCCGTTGCTATGGTCGACTTCTCTTTACATTATATGTATTGCTTTCATAGACGATTAAACCATGGCTTATTTAGGGGAGAGCGCATATTCAAAGACCGAGCCGATTTCTTGGGTGAGGCTCGCAAGTCGGTAACGACTGCCAGTTCCAGAACATGGTCAGGTGCTTTCCGTCCTCAGGTTCTTGGGTACTGGCACAGGGCAGTGAAAATATATCGCTGTCGCCCCGCTTGGTAATTCCAGATAGCAACGTCTCTCTTATAATTGTATGAACTTGTCAAATCATTTTTGTGTTCCACAGTACGCTGAACAGAGATTACAAAATCAGCAATATCTCCGATGCAGAGACCTATACAGCAGGTAGGATGCCGCACCACGTTTTACACCATTTTTATTCCAGTCCTATGTGGCGCATATATATGTAGCAAAGGTAGGCTAATTAGCAACGACCTATGCTTAGATGTTAGTTTAGATGAAAATAAGCCTGCCTGCTCACTGATATGTTCCTTACACACGTTTATTGTAGACAACGTTTCAACAAGATCCCAGTGGATGGATCGTCGTCAGGTTTGGCACATCACTTTCTGCTTCTCCACCAGGAGTTTCAGCTTAATTTCCTCGTCCATTTTTGGACAATACGAGTTCAAGCACAGGTACGAACAATGACGGTGAGTTCAAGTTCAAGTGTATTTTAAAAAAACATCATGGCATAGAAGATGTTACGTTCTAATCAGTTTCATATACATTTCAATGTTTGCAAAGACAGGTTACAAGTAACTGTTGCACACACAGTCATATAATGATAAAAAATGTGTAGGCTACACAGCATTTTTAAAACACAGTTCTCATCTTTTCTCTGCCATCTCTTTACATTTCCTGACATTGATTTCCATGGTCCTTCTAAGGTATTTTAGGGGCGTCAAATTATGCCAATCATAAGATTTGTGTGCACGCTTTTCCTTCACGATTGATTGGTATTTATCAACATACACACGTGGATACGAAAAAAAGCTGTGTCTACTCCTGTTTGATAATTTCATAGTTTGTTTCCAATCACACATACATTTGCATACACGAAAATATTGATGAATGAGGCCCATTGAGCAATCAGGGTTCTGCAGTACTCCCATTTTAGGAGCATTTGCTGGAGAAAATTGATGCGCCCTAACTGAAAAAATTATGTAATAATTAGGAGCACAAGTGCCCTAACGTTGCTCCAGTGTGCCTCCAATGTTTCTCCAGTGTCGCTCCAGTGTCGCCTCAATGTTGCTCCAATGTTGCTCCAATGTTGCTCCAGTGTTGCACCAGTGTTGCTCCAGTGTTGCTCCAATGTACATTTTGGTAATTTTTGGTGCGGTAAGTTTCAGTGTGCTAAGTTTTGGTGTGGTAAGTTTCGATGCGATAAGTTTCAGTGTGGTAAGTTTCGGTGCAGTAAGTTTCGGGGCGGTAAGTTTCCATGCAATAAGTTTCGGTGTGGTAAGTTTCGGTGCAGTAAGTTTTGGGGCGGTAAGTTTTGGTGCAGAAAGTTTCAATGCGGTAAGTTTCGATGCGATAAGTTTCGGTGTGGTAAATTTCGGTGCAGTAAGTTTTGGTGTGGTAAGTTTCAGTGCAGTAAGTTTTGGTGCAGTAAGTTTCGATGCAATAAGTTTCGGTGTGGTAAGTTTCAGTGCAGTAAGTTTCGGGGTGGTAAGTTTCGGTGCGGTACGTTTTGGCGCCATGCTTGGGAGCACCATAAAGCCCCAGTAGTGCAGGTTGACGGCGATACTGGGCTAAAGTCTGAACACTCATCTCTTCACACTGTACCTTACACCTTTGCAGGAGTCCCCTAATTTTTTGTCACTTGTTTTTCACCTGTCTATCTTTAACCCCTTTTATGCCTTAATCTAGGACTTTTGAATTTGTATTCATCTCGGTACTGTAGTTCCTCAAGTTGTAGTTATTTTGGAATGGTAGTTACAGACATGGCATATTGACCTTGTGTAGTGGACATGATGTAAATGGCCTTGCAACCAATCATAAATGAATTGTACCTTATCTGACGTGTTCGGTTGTGTGTTGTATGACCTTGATATGCCATGTTTTGTACATGGCTTTGGATCAAAGCGTCTCTGAAATGAAATGTAAAGCTTGCGTTAATGAGCGGTGATGAAAGCCTGCGGCTTGCTGTCGATCCTGTGTGGTTGTGGTGTCTCCTCCCTGGGAGCAGGAGCAGGCTGACGGTAATGTGAGCTGGCAGGAGGTACAGCTTCAGGAGACGGTACCGGAAACTCAACCCCCCCCCTTTCCCTAGCCCACAGAGATATAACGCGTTCCTCTCTTTAAATGATTTCTGTCAGACTCTGACCACAAAGGAAAGCTCCATCATTTCTCCCTCCAACGCACCCTGAAGGCCAGCTGGGAATGCAGCGAATATCTCCACAATAACATTATTCACACAAAAGAGCCCCCTACTGTATATACACACACACACACACACACACACACACACACACGCTCACACACACACACACACACACACACACACAATAACATTATTCACACAAAAGAGCCCCCTACTGTATACACACACACACACACACACACGCTCACACACACACTCATACGCAAACACACACAGACACGCATTGGATGCATGCTCACACACTCAGACATATATGCACACACCACACAGAGACACACACATGCTCACACACACACATACACACACACACAGACATTGCATGCATGCACACATACACATACAAACACACAGACATGCACACACACACACACACAGACATGCACACGCTAACACACACAGACATATACGCACACACAGACACTCATGCACACACACGCTCACACACACACACACAAACACACTATCAATGTCACAGACCACCTTCACATTCATAATGTGTGCACAACCATCCAACAGCACCATTATGTCTTCTGGGTTGGTATTTCCTTCCAGGGGAGTGCTGTACATAATGCCTGAAATGCTCCACAATATTCTCTTCAGTTCATAGCATTTATGAAAATATTCAGCAATGAATGGCCCTAAATCCTAGCCCTGGCAGACTAGAGCAGAGGTGGTCTCACTACAAGAGTTGGTCTGTTTCAGGATCTCGTCACAACTATTCAATTATTTTATTGGACCAGTCCTTTTGATTGATACTTTTTACAGTCCTTTTGATTGATACTTTTTATAGTCCATTTGATTGATACGTTTTGATACAGTCATGAGCTACAGCTGAGGACTGCACAAATACCCATGGTACAGACTAATCTATTGAGGAATTCGTAACACTTTACTTCATGCCAATTCATGGAACATTATTGTAATGTAGTTGTTAACTAACTACTACTGAGAGTTCATCTGTACAGCTCCGTTTACGTATTTGTACATCAATAATTCAAACTACATTAGTCATTGCCGATTCATACTGGAATGAAAATGAAAAACAGTTAGTGTGTTTGTTAATGGTTAACTAATTATAAGTTAATCCTATGGTTTGCTAATGTATAAATATCATGTAACAAATATCTACCTCTGAAAGTCCTATTCATAGATGTCCAAGTATTGCAAGATATTTCATATAAATGCATGTATGAAATGTATTTGTGCTAGCAGAAGACACTCGGATTTCCCCTAGTCTACTAGGATTTACTCCTCCTAAATAGGCCTTGTGTTCCTAATAACACTATGGATGGCAAAATAAATACAGAGAGAAAGAGGAATGAAGCAAATTGGGGACCCATGTCATCAGAATCTATTTGCAAATGTTATATATTCCATTATACATTTATACATTCTTAAATATTGCTAAATAAGTAACTGTGTTAAAGTACAGGCCTAAATATGAATGTTCTTTGTGTATTTTTCAATCACCTATCTAAAAAGTGAAAAGTAATATTAAAGTGTATACAAGTCTAATTTGTCATTTGTACATAACTTTGAATAAACAGAAAAACCAGGACCATGAAAAATATAAATTATGCATTATGAATATGCATTGAAAGAAAGAATTTTGTCACAGAAATCCTGAGCAATATTGGATAAAACAAATCATGGAATAATTCAATTCAAAATTTTCACCTGGTTTATCTTGCACCGCATGAAATATATACAGTACATATACATTTAACTCAAAATGATCATGAGACTGTCTGTTATGTACGGCACTGAGGACCCAGACGCAGACCAGGGGATAATCCAAAAACATTGGTATTTATTCCGAGTTCGAAAGCCAAGAGATCCAAGACAATGGCAAAAACAGAAAACAAAAGAATAGTGAGTAAACAGGCAAAAGGGTCAAAAATCCAATTAGTCAAAAGGGTGAAAGTACAAAAGGGCAAAGGCAAAAATCGCTAAAAAAAAAGTCACTAAAACAAAGCAGATAATCAAAAACCAGGAAAGCAGATGGGCAAACAAGAGGGCAAGGCAAGCTCGAAAATCAAAGTCAAAGGGGTGTCTTCAGGAATCTCAAAAATAGGCGTACAAGGAATTCGGCACTATAAATGATCAACGTTCTGACAATGGGTGAAACAGAGACTGAGTGTTATGTTCCTGTGTTCTGTGTGTTAGTTTATCACTATTCTTGTAATTTATTATTTTTCATATTCATGTCTGGTGTTCTGTTTATAGTCATTAGTCTTTGCACTCATCTTCCCCTGTGATGTCTGAGTCTGAATGTTTACTGGCCCAGTCACTCCCCTGTCTGTGTGCCCCACTATCCGGGTGTTTACGGTAGTTCCGGGGTTCAACCTTCCTTTCAATCTTGCATTCCTTACTTCCTGCTTTCTCTCCATTTCATGTTTGTATATAGCACTAATATGTTTGTCAAACTAACAAACTAACATTCACTAGTTTTGGGTATTTGTAATTTAAATCACTTAACTAACTTACTAACGCATCTCCAGTTTCGATTCTGTTCTGTAACTCCGCCTCCCTATTCTATCACTGATTACTTGCTTAGTTTCAGCGAAGTATTCGCACCTGTCTCTCCTTATCTCTGCATCTCCTGATTCTCTGCAATTGTTTACACTCTAGTCCGGAGCCGTTTGTATTACATGTGTGTCTTTGTGAATCCAGTCCACGTTTTCCCCCTCGTTATTGTCCTATTACCCTTTCATGTGTCTCACCTGATGTTTATTTGTTAGACCGCCCTCACTCCCATGCCCCGCCTAGTTTGTCTCATTCCCCTGTCTCATTAACTGTCTTTTTCAGTTGCACGCTGCTAGTTTGTCTTGTGCTGTTTTTGTTCCCGAGCCCTTTATTCCTTCCCCCCAGTTCTAGCCCCCTTGTTCCTGAGCCCTTGCCCCTGTTGATTGGATTTCCAGTTTTGACCTCTGCCTGCTTCCCTGGACTATTCTTTCATTATTGTGGATTTCTGTACCTTTGCATTGTTGGACTGACCCCCTGGTTTTTGACCTTGGCCTGTTTTGTGACTACGCTCTGTCTGCCCCATCACCTGTGAGTAAACTTGCCATTTTCCACACCCCTGTGTCTGCTTCTGGTTCCTCTGTCCTCTCTGCCATAACACTGAGGTTTGAATACATGAGGGAAGGTGACAATCTAGGCGGGGCTGGGGAGAAGGTGCGCTAAACAAATAGACAACAGGTGGGGAAACATAATAGGGTAATAACATCATAACAGGAGGGAGACGAAAACGCGGACTGGATGCACGTAACCAAACATGTAAAACATATGGCTCCGGATTAGGGAGTAGACATTTGCATAGATTGAAGACGTATTGATAGTCAGAGACAGGTGCAAACCCTTCGCTAAAACTAAGCGAGTAATCAGGGATAGCATAGGGAGGCGGAGTTATAGAACAGTGCAGAAACACTAAGAGATTGCGTTAGTGAATTAGTTACGTGAATATTTCTTGCTACCCAAAAAAAGTGACAGTTAGTTAGTTAGACAGACAGTAAGTCTATTAATCAGATTAGTACTGTACAATATCTAGATTAGTAGTAGTTAGTAAGAATAGTGCTTTACAACATTTAACTACCAAGAGAAGCCGGAAGTAAGAACTGCGAGATTGGAAGAAACGTTGAAATCCCGGAAACTACCGTAAACACCCGAATAGTGGGACACGCATACAGGGGAGTGACTCAGCTGGTAAACATTCAGGCGCAGACATAACAGGGGATAACAAATGAGAAACTGTAATGGAAAACAATAACAATAACAATAAGGATGTATGAAAATGAATAAATAACAAGAATAAACATTAATACAAACAGGACAGATACAGAAACATTACACTGTCCAAAAATGTAAAACTGATATAACCCACATATTTCGGGAATGTAATCATTTTAAAACTTTTTATGATTAGCTATTGTTAACATTCTGCTATGCTCAGTTTTGTAGACATGTAGGCCTAGATAAAAACAAATGAATTATCTTTGCCCTGACAGTTGCTGAAATTGTATAACTGGAAATCTGAAAACTTTCCTTCAGTTAAACAGTGGTGAAATTAACTGACATCATATTGAACACCTGGAATAATAATGTTTTATGTTAAATCATGGTTTGCGGAATTAACTTGCATCATATTGCACACCTGAAAAAATAATGTGAAAAGTTCATTCATTGCTATTAAAACAATCCTGGTTCCACATATGGGGAGTATTTCAAGCATTTAAATGAGGATAGATGAATCCTATCCATGAGAAGATTTAGTGTGGAGAGTCCTTTGAAATGGCTTTAAACTGCACAATAATATTTATTTCTTTTTAAATGGATAAGCAGCCTTCTAGGTTTAAATGATATTCCACTGTCTGTTTACCAGATGACCTGAACAAGATGAAACATTATTTTTGTCTAGGCCGACCAGACACCCTCTATTACTGGACATTTATTATTTTATCAGTGTTTTATCGTGACGGGATTTATAAATTCCTAGAAATGTCCGGTTAGCTTTTGTTTGCTTTATAATCCCAATTGAACAAATAGAACAAAGTGTCAAATTTTGCGTTCTTCATGCCTGCCCACCCGTCTCTTTTTTTGAAAGCCAATATATGGCCACCCATTTTTGTCATCGATAAGTCCGCCATGTTAATCTCTTCAAAATAGCATTGATGATGAAAATGACAGTCTGGCGTATGTAATCAGTGTTTGCATTGGAAAGGGGGTTGGGAGATCAGGAGGGAGAAGTAGGCCATGGGAATTGGAACAGTGTGAACAAGTATTTCAATTCCCACACCCTAATTTTCTTTCTTTTTTTCTATTAATTAGCATTTGTATTCATTTTCATGTCTCAGAATGAATGGAAATATTTATTAAAAGAATAAAAGTGCAAAATAAGTCGTTTTGATTAAAAAATGATATATATTGGTATGTTTGCATTGGAACTAGGGCTGGGAAAAGGGGAGAAATTGGTTTTGGGAGCTGGAAGAGCTATTTGTTTTGCAGAAAGTAAAATGTTGGGAAACAATAAATAAATATATAACTACTGAGGAGTCAATCTATACAGCTTTGTTTATGTATTCGTACATCAGTATTCATGTTAACAACTACACATTGCCGATTCATATTGGAATTAAAACGTCAGTTCAGGTTTTTTTTAAGTTCATCCTATGGTTCGCTAATGTAGAAATATTCAGGAAACGAATACATGAAGTAATGAAAAGTTAACTTCATGCTTAATTAATGCAATTGTACATCAAATAATTTATGTCAACAACTACATTAGTTTATACCCCTTGTATTTTATAGTTTATTCTCAGACTTTTGCATTTATATTTGTCTGTACTGTAGCTTCCCTAAGTTAGAGTTGTCTTGTTATGGTATTTACTGACTTGGCCTATCTATCTTGTGTACTGGACATATGTTCATGGCCTTACAGCAAATCATATATGAATTGTACCTTATCTGACATGTTTGGTTGTTTGTTGGTTGTTAGTTGGTTGGTTGTTTGTTGTATGACCTTGATATGTACGGTTTTGTACGTCGCTTTGGATAAAAGCGTCTGCTAAATGTAATTTAATGCCAATTCACGTACTTATTGTAAAATGTGAGCAGACATACTCTTCAGGGCCAGGTGAAGCTCTTGTCTGCAGAAACAGCCGGCTGGCTGCACAGCAGCCCGTGTTCTGTCATGACACGACATGATAGAGACGTGTAACGCGGCCCCGAACGAGCGTGTCAGTGACACTTCATCCAGGGATCAGGCGAGGTCGCGGAGGGGTCACCCGAGCTGTCAGTCATCCCCCGCGCCCGCAGCGGCCCGTCTGATTGGACGGCTTCACCTTGCCCTCGTGTCAGTCCACCGGGGGCTCGTCGACCGCCAATCAATCACACGACTCTGTGGGTCCGATGCTCGATCGCTGGGGCTCGTTGCGAGCCAGAAAAGGATGGAAAGATGCATTAATCTCCTTTACTTTGGTCTGCCGATGAGCAGAATGATCAGGCTAAGCTTTCCTGCTGAAAGAGAGCCATGTTTATGTCATTGTTACAATAAAATAAATAATGCAGCTGGCCTTACTATTTACGAGTGTGGACCGCCCTGATCTGTGTGATATGTCTATGGCCTCAATTCGGGTTGACATCTTGATTACTATCAGGCATCTACTATGGTGCTTGCTAAATAGATTTCTTCAGTGGATGTTTTTTAGTTTTCTCTTATTGATATTTATTCTCGATTTTGTAGTCACTCAGTTCAAGATTCCTTTGACTCAGATGAGGTTCACATGATCAGCTGTTGATCATTGTCTTGGAGACTGGCTGTTAATTAGTCATTAAGAACAGCTGTGGTGAATTTTTCTCTTGTCCAATCTGAGGCAGGAAATTTCATTTCCATGGTCACTTCTGGTCCTCTCATTGTGAACAACCTGGGGCTCGTTCCAATTCCTTACTTTTCTCCTCTTTTTCATTGTATTTTCTAATTTTTCTTTCCCCACCCACCAGGACAGGCGATGAAAATAAGTAGAGACAGGGAAATTAGTCAAATGGAATGGCCTTACTCCGCCGCCACGTCGGTTATAGACATGGCAGATGCATGGCAGATGACAGGTCGATCATTTATGTCAGACTTTTCTAAAATGATGTTTTCTTGCTCATAGGAAAGATTGGGAGTTCCTCACTTCTACATCTAGCTGGGTATGTCCTTAAAGATGGAGCAAGTAAAAAATAAAAGAACAAGCGATTGGAATGAGCCCCTGTTCTAGCTAGAAACTGTACTAGTCTTTCGGACTTTGGTTAGAACTTTTCTTTGCTTTTGTTGTCAGACCAATGGAGGAGTAGTGGCAAGAGTGGATTTGTGTAATGGACAAGGTTGAGGATTGGATTACTGTTGGGTTGGGTTTTACTTGGTGCAGTTATACGGTAAGCTCAGTCAATCCTGCAGTGTTTTACTTTGTGCAGTTATCCGGTAACCTCAGAAATCTTTCAGTGTTTTACTTGGTTCATAAGCTCAGTCAATCCTGCGATGTTTTACTTGGTGCAGTTATATAATATACATTTTTTTACTATTATCGGCTGATACGTTTCCCTCTGGCATCTCTTCATGCCTGTGGCTGGCTCCTGCAGGTGCAACCAACTGAAGCTGTATTCACCTGGCCAAAAGGACTATAAAGCTGGAAGCCTCTGCAGTTTGGGGAACTTTTTGAGAGATTCACTGAAAGCTTTTCAGTACCTGTTCTTGAGACTCCTTTTCAGAGCTCTGTATGTTTTATACTTTTAGCTATGCGTTTTGTTGCATGTTTAGCTTTTTTGTTTTTAGTTCAATTCAATTTTATTTGTATAGCGCTTTTCATAGAATACTGTCACTGTCTTTCACGATTGCTACATGTCACGCTGTGCGATGTGGTTTTGTTTTTCCCCCCCATGTTTCTGACACTTTGAAACTTATGTCTGGCATCTCTGTGTCAGCTGTCATTGACTGTGTCAAGCACCTGTCAAAACTGAGACCGCCCTGTAAACAGACTGTTGGATCTGGGTTATCCTCCCTTTTAAGAATCGGAAAAGGCCCAATCCATTGTGTGCCTGATTACATTTGGTATTACAGTCCAATACACAACATGATTTCAGCATAGGTATCGAGCTAACTTGTTTCTACACAGCTCTGGTTGAGTCAATTTGGAAGTAATGTTACTTCGTACCGCAGCAGAGTGGCTACCCGGAAGTAACTTGGCGACCTTTGTTTACAAACATTCTGATTTCATCTATTTAAATTGCACTTAGTAAATGTACAGCACATTCATCTGATATTTAAGTAGATATACAACGGAAATAGTCGGCACCATCAGAGCATGCAACAATGTGCACTTCAAATATTGAACAAACATGCGCATCCATGCTCATACTTCCAGACTTCGGTTTGGATTCGCACTCCAAGATGGATGCTTGCTCGCTATGTGCACTCGGAGCTCGGAAGTACTCGATTTGAGACACAGCTTAAAATGAACTAAATCGGCCGTCAGTGAGTATGTCACACTGATCTAATACAGCCGATTTTGGCTCAGGACAAAATATTTCTTCTACAATTCAGAAATTTTGTCTACGACCAAAGAATTGTGGCAAAAATCTCAGTGTATACCTAGCTTAAGCAGGCTTTTGTTTCCACCAATTACGCTGGATAATGAGCCAATTGGCTGTATAGACCAACGCTGGTTCACTAGTAGATTAGATCACAGTTAAGATTTCATATTAAGTACTGACACAAGAATAGTCTTCAGTTGTGATTTATGCTCTTATCAAGAAATGTAGCTAATGTGAGGGCATAAAGGCATAATGTGAGAGGGCTAATTAACTCATTAAGGGCAGCAGTTGGCGAGAATCAGAAACAGATATGCGCTCCGCTGGTGTTTGGATAAATCTGCGATCAAATGCTGCTTCCTATCATGTTGGAGGCACTTTGAATGTACTACCCACAATGTACCTTTACCATTCTTAGAACAGCCTTAGAATGCTTGTATTGTTCTCAGCATGCTCCAGGCACAGCACATACAAACTTAGCATCATCCTTTTTATTTGACAGGGACAGTAGACAATAATATTTCTGCCTTAGTTAGTCAGACAGGCTCATTTTCATCTGTAGATCTTGGGAGGGAGGGAACCCAAGCAAAGGGAGAACATGCATGTACAAAAATGTACATGTTTGGAACAACCTTACTCCAACTTGGGGGGGCGACATGGCTCAGGCAGCAAGAGCAGTGGTCTGGCAGTCGGAGGGTTGCCAGTTCGATCCCCCGACAGGTGTGTCGAAGCGTCCCTGAGCAAGATGCCCAACCCCCAAATGCTCCTGACGAGCTGGTTGCATGGCATGCATGGCATGCATGGCAGCCAATTGCCGTCGGTGTGAGTGTGTGTATGAATGGGTGAATGAGAAGCATTAATTGTACAGCGCTTTGGATAAAGGCGCTATATAAATGCCAACCATTTACCATTTACCATTTACCATTTAACTATCCAGGTATATATTCTGCAAACAAAAATGAGATATTAGATATGTGGGATTTGGCCCAAAGATATGCAGGTTAGGGCATTGCTGTCAATGAGCATGTGTGCTCAGTTACCCTACCCTGGATAAATACAGGTTAAAAAAGGCGGGGAGGTCCACACAGACATGGAGCCACATGAAGAAGCCGGGGCGTCTGCTGGCTAGAGGAAGCATGAGAACAAATAGGAATGTAGAAGCAGCAATGCAATGTGACTATAGACGCAACAGCTGAAACCAGGCATCAGAAACGCAGGATTCAATGGGCTGCTAGCAGAGGACAAACAAGAGAGGGATGGAGAGAAAGAAAGAAGGAAAGACAGTAAGTGTCCAGCACTAAATAAATGATCGCACCCGGCAAACTATCAAAATTGGGGTTATCTGCTGAGGAAAGGCACGCTAGGAAGGTTGAGAGCCTGAGGTGAAGAGAAAAGGGAGCCCGGTGTTTTTACTGTCGCACTTTGCAAAGATAACTCTCACGGAGACGGACACAAATCACCGGGGTGTCCCGTTCCTGAGCGGGGGGGACGCGGGGCGGATCTGCGTCGGTGCGGATTAAAGCATGCATTTAAATGGAGTTTAAACAGAACACAGAGCTGCGACTGACACCGACGCTCGTTTGTAGAGTGTCAAGCGGCAGACATCAATAACATGCGGTGAAGGAGAGCCCTGCCCCCCGCTGGTCATATTGTGGTACTGCAGCCACCAACAACACGCAGCGAAGGAGAGCCCTGCCCCCCGCTGGTCATATTACGGTACTGCAACCATCAATAACAGCAGTGCAGTGAAGAAGAAACAATCCAAAAGGTTTTTGGTGTGCCTTTTTTCCGACAGACTATTAGGGTAAGGCATTAAAGCAGTTTCTCAAGTAAGGGCGTGCTGTCCACTGATGGTGTGGGGTTTGGGGAGCGTGCTGGGTGCTCTATGATAAGGTTGCTAAGCCATTGGTGTGAGTCCACACAGGACTCTCAGTTTTCAGCTGTGGGCTCAGGTATCACAATCCCATCATTCACTTTTTTTTCACCAGTTAAGAGTACTTACAGAACGCTAATGGGCCAGAGAAAATGTAAAATGGACAACCACAGTCGTATATAAAAGTAGACAAATTTAATTAAACTTCCAAATGTCAAAGACAAATTCATTTCAAATATATTTGCCAAGTTCATTACTTCAAATTTAATAGGGAGAAATAAATGTAAATGTAAATGTTTGGCATTTATATAGCGCCTTTATCCAAAGCGCTGTACAATTGATGCTTCTCATTCACCCATTCATACACACACTCACACACCGACGGCATTTGGGGGTTAGGTGTCTTGCTCAGGGACACTTCGACACAGCCCGGGCGGGGGATCGAACCGGCAACCCTCCGACTGCCAGATGACTGCTCTTACTGCCTGAGCCATGTCGCCCCACATGGAACTCTTTCCCCAAAGAGAAAAATATGCTTCAGACAAGATCGAATCTGTCTTATTACAAGTGCCACGTATCATATCGAAACAAAAAAAGGAGTAATTATTTCACAGGAAGTCAAAAGGTCAGTTCAATTCAATTTTATTTGTATAGCTCTTTTCACAGAAGACACTTTACAACAGAGCAACAGGAGGGCAAAAAGAGGAAATACCAGCCCTGCACCCATCAGATAATTAAGCTCATTTATTATATTCTCATGCATAATTACATTACAAAAGCATTGATTTGATGACAACAAATAAAATCAGTCCTGTGGAAGCTGGGTGAGATGATCAAAGTGCGTCAGTGGTGAGGGGAATTAATCAGGTGGCAGAAGTGTGATGCGGTCGTTCATCAGAAACACGAGTCTCTCCTCCCATCCTGCCAGGTCATCGGCTTCAGGGACAGCAGCTTTCATTGATTCTCCGTTATCTAAACGACACAAACAGTCAGACGCCATGCGCTTACAAACATCACCACACAGGCTGTATTCAACACCGCAGACTTAATATACTGCTTGTACTACGTTTAAGTGAAAATGAGCCTGACATTTAGTACGAGTAGTAGGCAAGTACAAGGTTTCAAACGCAGCCACAGACTTGTGTGGACTTTGCTCGTGCTGCTAACAATGTCGCCCCATGGTGGCAAAGAAAGGCATCGCATCCGCCCATGTGTTCTGGAGCAATTCTGAGACGAGCTTGGAGAAACTCTTTTGAATATCGCCATATTTTTGTCAGACGTGTCAGTTTTCTTTCAGTTTTATATCCTCTTTCTGTGAAACACTGCAAAAGTAAGTGTAAGTTTTATGATACTGTTTATAGACGGCCCAGTTTTCTTTCTTCTATAAATCTCAAAAATATTCCCCATTTCTCCTCTTTTATTCTAGTTTGAACTGGTAAATGGATGTACAGGTGAATAGGCAGTGGCGGCAGCTAGTTAGGATGGGCCCTTCATCATCTTAAGATGCAGCACGCGCACACAAACGCATATAACCTTACACACACACACACACACACACACACAGCACCATTAGACAGATATTTTACAGACAATACTTTGTGTTACTTTGGTTATTTGGACAGGCTACATTGTTTAGAACATTTGGGTAAATCAAGTCAGAACCATTGACCAACGTAGATGGTGATAGAATCAAAGAATCAAGTCAACAAATAATCAAGTCAAAATCAAGTCAACAAGTCAACAAATGAACTAAGCATAGTTGCGATGTTTTCGGATAAAGCTTAGGCCTGTAGGCTACTCATGTGTCAGTATCAGAGGAAAAGTACAACACACTGAACGCATTATTCACTGTGTTTTTATGCCTAATTCATCAAATACTTTTTTTCCTATTCCTATATTAATTAATGTACGAAAATTAGTTACCTTATTAGCCTTAGTTTTATCTTTAAACTGGGCTTTTTCATTATTATAAATTTTTTTTACAGTATATTTCTATTTATTGCAGTTACTTATTAGTCTTATTCTTATTATGGATGTAACTCCTCCTACAGTTGAGAAAACAAAATGTACCAAACTTGCCAATCAAACATCCACACACCTATTAGGTCACTTCCTCTTTGTTAAGCGATACAATTTATACCATCTTATCATAAGGTTTTTAAAAACTTAACATTGTTGGAACGCTGAGTTTATAGCAGAAAACTAGTCCAGCAATTGAACAACCAAAGATAATTCATGGCAACTGCTGGGAGAATTATCAGCTTCCTTGGCTCATTTGAATGCAATGCCAGTGACGTACATTTATGGACTTAAATGTTAAATTATGGACTTGACTAATGTTAACCATTGCAAGATTCAGCAATGTAAGAATAAAGTTACTTAGCTAACATGGACCTTGCTGCATTTTTCTGAGGTTGCTGCAACAACCCAATGCGCAAAACCAGAAATATTACATTAGGCAGATGCTCTTACCCAGAGCGACGTACAGTTGATTAGACTAAGCAGGAGACAATCCTCCCCTGGAGCAATGCAGGGTTAAGGGCTTTGCTCAAGGGCCCAACAGCTGTGCCGATCTTATTGTGGCTACACCGGGATTAGAACCACCGACCTTGCATGTCCCAGTCATTTACCTTAACCACTACGCTACAGGTATAGGTTGCGAGATGTTTTGACAGACTAGGTTAACCCCAAGACAACTCATTCTACAAAGACTATTCTACAAAGAAAGTATAATAACCATGACCGAGATGAGTTTGCTTATTTAAAGATATATAAACTATAAACACACACAGAGGCACGGGCCCCAGTGCAGCTGAACCTGCTGCACTGCCTATATCACCGCCACTGTGAATGGGCTGTACAGAAAATACGGTGTGAAGTAACCAGTGGGAAATCTGTGGAGAAACCCAGCGAGAGAAGGGGAGCAGCCAGGTCCAAGCTGAATGGTAATGGTGAACCTTTCGGGGAATTTGTACACCTCACATGCTCTGCGCTAGACAAAGTTACACTCACACCTGTACAATAAAGGTTGTGATGCCAGACTGATACAGATAAAGCAGAAATGACAACAGAAAACCTGTTGTTTTGCACAAAATGGAAACAATTTTTACTATCGATTAAAAATGTATGTGAAGAAACTTACCGGTATCTGGTTTTCTGCCTCTGTGTCCCAAGGAAGGGCAAGCCATCTGCCTGCTGTGCTTTCCTAGAAGAACAGACATGGGAATTAATTACTGAGGGCCAGAAACAACCTCCCTCCACCTCCAACCACCGATTACACCTCAGCATCTGTACCATTTACACCTACGGTTATACTGACCGTACCCCACAGGGTCTGTATCATTCACACCTACGGTTATACTGACCGTATACCACAGGGTCTGTACCATTCACACCTACGGTTATACTGACCGTACCCCAGAGGGTCTGTATCATTCACACCTACGGTTATACTGACCGTACCCCACAGGGTCTGTACCATTCACACCTACGGTTATACTGACCGTACCCCACAGGGTCTGTATCATTCACACCCACGGTTATATTGACCGTATACCACAGTCTGTACCATTCACACCTACGGTTATACTGACCGCAGGACACTTCTTGGTCTCCATCTCCAGCCGGATGTCATCCGAGCCGCAGTTCTTCTTTGCTCGAGCGTACCGCGCTTTCATCTCAATCTTCTCCCTGCAGTCTGGGGCAGTGTTGACATGTTTAACACCAGAAACTCAACCAACAAACGCTAAAAACTGCCCATGCACCAGTCTCACAGGTATTCAGTGCTTTACAAACTGTACACATATTGTTCATGTTTGAGTAAGTTCATTCATATTTCTTGGTCAGAGAGCATGCTGTCAGTGAAGCGACGCCCTCGTGTGGCCAAAGGCTGCAGAGTTCAGTGTGTCTGGGCAGTGGTGGGGGAGGTTTTTTAACACTCTGCTAATGACATCACAAATGACATCACAGCCAGCAGTTCACTCAGTTCACTTATTAAGAAGTGAAAGAGTGCAACGCTGAATTGCAGTGATGGAGGTTATGAAAGGTTGAACACACCTCAGGCTAGTGTTGGGTACAGTGACTATGACCGTTGACTTGATTGAACAAATAAAAATAACTTTCCTTCCACAGGAAAATGATTGGTTAACATCAGTGAGCATGACTTCTGGTTTTGGACACAAGCTACCATCCCTGGTTCAGGCCAGTGGCTGTGACTAACACTTACATAGAATTATACATGAATACAATGGGCACATAAAGTCTCCAGATGCATTTGTTTACATTTTATTTCTTCACAGATCACCCTGCTGACACCAATTTGGCTTTACTGTTGGAAGGAGCCGTTAGCTGAGTGCCTCCTCTTGTTGGCAGGGAGGTGTGTTCATTTTGCCGACACTGCAAGTATTTGCTTTACACCGACGGGACTGGTGACCAGTCATACACTGGTTGTTTGCACAGATACTTCATGGACAAGAACTCTAGAGGGCTGTTGTTGCAGCAACTAAACACAACTACCAGTGGCTGCCTTTAAATACATTTACAGCCTTACAACCACTGATTTGTTAACCGCTGATGGTTAACTAGGCAACAAATGGATTTGGCCTTCTAGGAACAGGGTTCTACCCCCTGGTCTACATTATACTATAGTGTTTTTTGCTCTACAGGTATAGAAATATATCCTCTCTTCAGATGTCTACAACTTCCTTTCCATTGTGAAACTTTTTAAAAGTTCTAATATCTTTCTATCTCCTTGTCTCTTTTTATCTTTAATCAGTGGCCAGGTCACAGGAATGAAAACATATGAAATAAAATGTGCAGTAATTGTCAGTAAAGCAAATCTGAAAGGACCAAGTTTCCTCTGATTAGAAGCTTAACTATTCCACAGTGGCTTTATAAATCATGAGATTCACTCGAAAAACCATTAGAGAGACTTATAGATTTGGTATCTGCCATACTGTAACCTTTATAAGATCAATAAATGAAGTTCAATCAGTCTACAGAAAGTTGAAGGACACCTGAGGTTTCTTATGAAAAACGGATCAAGATTTTACTTCATTTTTTTTTTTTCTTTACTGCATTACTTCATTGTGTGCATAATTGTGTCGTTAAATAAATCCTCAATTTCTTCAGGTCAATGAGTCAGGCATTTAGATATTATACCGATCCCAAAGGTGTGGCTTGATATACAAACATCTGCATAATACACCATACTTAAATATACAGAGTTAAATTCTGAAAACAACATCTGAAAGCCAGGGAGCAAAAGGCAGAATCTAGATGTCTAGAGGGTGGGAGATCTCAGTAGAGAGACTTTTTGACATAAAGGACAAGGTTAACAGCAATGGAGCTCATGTTTTACCCAGACACGGCCTGGCTATGTTTATGTTGATCAGAACACTGCAAAAAAGTCTGTCTTAAGTGTTGTAGTTTTATGATGAGACATTCATAAAACTGAAATGTTCTTATTCCATTGAGAAATCTTGAAATTAATCAAACTGTCTCACCTCATTGGCAATGTTTTTTTCTTATTTAGTTAAAAAAAGGTAATTAAGACTAGAGTCTAGATATGACTAAAATTATTACTTTTGACATTTACTTATTTTTATTTTTTGCAGTGACCTTTCAACCAAATGCACTGCAAAAAAAAGGAAAAAAAAGTTATTCAGTCAATAAGTCAATAAGTATCTTAGTCTTATATTTAAACTTATTTATGTTTTTTTTTTTTGCTAAACGAGACAAAAAAAAACAAATTGAGGTGAGAAAGTTGGACTCATTTCAAGATTTGCCAATGGGGTGGGAAAACCTGTACAGCAAAAAGAAAAAAAAGATCTTAAGTCTTATTACAGGATTCACTTGGAAAGACCATTTTTTGCAGCGTGTAGCAGAGTTTCCACCACAGAAATGGGGACAGCATGCTGATGTGCAGACGGACCTTCAGCGGTGAGGAAGGGCCCTCCAGCCGACACACACACCAGCATGTCCCTCTGCACCTCGGCCCAGGCCCGGAGCGGGCCCCCGTCAGCCCCGTAGAGGCAGACCGCCGGCTGGGGCAGGCCCAGCCTGGGGCCACTGTTACTCAGGAGCTGCAGCGTGAAAAACACTGTTACTCAGGAGCTGCAGCGTGAAAAACATCAGTACCCTGCAATACAGCATTAATAACCTGCATACTCCTGCACATTAACCCTGCATACTCCTGCACATTACCCCTGCATACTCCTGCACATTAACCATGCATACTCCTGCACATTAACCATGCATACTCCTGCACATTAACCCTGCATACTCCTGCACATTAACGTGTGAAGCAGCATTAATACCCTGCATACTCCTGCACATTAACCCTGCATACTCCTGCGCATTAACCCTGCATACTCCTGCACATTAACCATGCATACTCCTGGACATTACCCCTGCATACTCCTGCACATTAACCCTGCATACTCCTGCACATTAACCATGCATACTCCTGCACATTTACCCTGCATACTCCTGCACATTAACCCTGCATACTCCTGCACATTAACCATGCATACTCCTGCACATTTACCCTGCATACTCCTGCACATTACCGTGTGAAACAGCATTAATACCCTGCATACTCCAGCACATTAACATCAGAAACAGCATTAATACCCTGCATACTCCTGCACATTTACCCTGCATACTCCTGCACATTAACCCTGCATACTCCTGCACATTAACCCTGCATACCCTGCACATTTACCCTGCATACTCCTGCACATTACCGTGTGAAACAGCATTAATACCCTGCATACTCCTGCACATTAATGTATGAAACAGCATTAATGCCCAACTCCTGCAGACATGACAGTATTAAAAAGCATTAAGGAAGGATAAAACAAGCCAGTGGAATGAGTTTGGGGTGATTCTGGGAGGTTACCTCTTCAATGCTTCGCCCCCAGACGTAGGCCGCCTGCTTGGGGTGTCCGTTCCGGTACGCCCGCACCCTTTTGACGTCGGGCTGGTTGTACAAGTCCTGCAGACCCTGGGACTGCCTGTTGGGGACGGATATGCTCTTCTGCGCCTGGGCCGTTTCCACTCCTGCCAGGTGCGTCTGTGAGAAGCAGCCATTTTAAAATATCACATTTATTTAGGAGTTCAGAGAGGCTTATTATGCATGAGAATCCAAACGCATTCATGACATTACATTACATTAATGGCATTTGTCTGACGCTCTTATCCAGAGCAATGTACAGTTGATTAGACTAAGCAGGAGACAATCCCCTGGAGCAAGGCAGGGTTAAGGGATTGAACCTTGCAGGTCCCAGTCATTAACCACTACGCTACAGGCCGCCCTTATTCAACTGATTCAACTGATAACTATAACCATGCCAAACCTGACTGACAATGAATAAAAGCATTAGCTTTTATAAGTGACTTATAGTTTATTAGAGTAAGCATGGGATGATGCAAACTTTAACCCCTTAAGCATCACCCCTTTTCTTAACACAAGCTTGAAAATGACATAGTTCAACAGTTACTCTTATTGAACCCTTTTGATTACAGGCATAATCCTGGTGTCTTCTGAAAGGTAACCGTTCGGGCTTTGTTTTCCAATAATTATTTAATCAAGTATCACTAAATCAAAGGTTCATTCTGGACTCAAATACTTTTCTTTTGATTAAGCTTGCCAATTGAACCCAAAAGTGTGAGCCCCACCCATCTGCTCCTCCTTACAGTCTCAATAGAGCACAGAGCAGTATTTGAAACCAAAAACAAATATTACATAATATACAATCAGTGAGCACCTTATTAGGTATGGTGGTTATTTGCTTCCTGTCAACTTAGACCAGACTGGCCCTTCTCCTCTGACCCCTCTGTTTTGAATCAGTCAACAGAACTGCTGCTCAATGGATGTTTTTCTGTTTTTCACACCATTCTCTGCAAACTCTAGAAACCTTTGTGCGTGAAACTCCCAAGAGATCAGCAGTTTCTGAGATACTCAAACCACCCTGTCTGGCGCCATCAAACATTCCAGTGTCAAAATAATTTTAGATCACGTCTTCTCCTTTCTGACATTTGGTCTGAACAAAAGCTGAAGCTCGACGATGTCTGCATGCTTTTATGCACTAAGTTGCTGCCACATGACTGGCTGATTAAATATTTGCAATAACAAGCTGATGTACAGGTCGACCTAATAAAATAGTCACTGAGTGTATATTATTTAATCCTGTTAAGGATAAGCGGGTTAGGATAATGAATGAATGAATGAATGTATATTATTTATAATATTTCAAGAATTTTATATTATTCAATTTATTTCACAAAAATGTCAGTGTTTTGTCTTGATAATATTAATAAGTGTAGTACAATGCATAAAATATTATCAGAATCACCTCCTCCTGAATTTAATTATATTTTCAGTGTACAATGTACTTTGATGTGTATAATACATGACATCTTTGTCTATCTTCTCCACAAGAGAAACAGCTGAGGGCTTAATGCAGGGATCATGAAGTCACGGTCCTTAAGGGCTGAGAACTGCTGGTTTTCCACCCTCCTATTGCCTGGGAGCCGGTGTGAAGACAGCCTGGCCAATCAGTAGCACTAACTGTTCAATTACTCACCAGGGCTGGAATTGTACTCTAGGGCCAGATGCGATGATCCCTGGCTTAATATGAGGGCAGGGATCCTCAAGCTTTACCAGAAAGGGCCAGTGTGGGTGCAGGCTATTGTTCCAAACAAGCTTGTCACAGGCCTGCGGCCCTTTCTGGGAAAGACTGACTATCCCTGGTGTAGGGTTAGGCCAAAGATGTCAAACTCCAGTCCTGGAGGGCCGCAGTGTCTGCTGGCTTTCAGGTTGTTCTCTGCACATGTGGTTCATTTAAGTCATTGGCTAAAGAATTCCTTCTCAAGGCCTTAATTAGCAGCTGATTGAAAGGAAACCACAAAAACCTGCAGACACTGCAGCCCCCTGGGAATTCAGTTTCACCCCCCTGGGTTAGGCTTGTCCTCCATAATGTACATGATGTACCTCCATGTTGTGCAGGTCCTCCATCAGTTGCAGCTCCTCCTGACTGGCCTGGGTCCAGCCCCCCTCCACCACCACAGGCTGGGCCGGGCTCAGGGTGGGCACCATCCTGGCCGGACTCTGCCCGGAGATCCGCCGGCCTATCACAGAGCAGAACCAGCGATGAGGTCACAGGCCAGATCAGTCAGGCTAGACAGCAGGACGCAGCTAGTGCAGGCCTTAGCGAGAAGCTGTCCTCAGGGTCTCAATTATGTACAGTGGATTACCAGACCGAGCCAACAGAGCACAAGTCTGGGCTTCGTTAAACAGAAACACTGCAGTACCATTCATTCAATTCAATTCAACAGGGGAGGTGAAGATTTCAGTGGAAAAAAGTATTATGTTTTATAATCAAAGATCAGAGAATGTATTGCTGTATCACACTGTAAAATGAGTCATGGCCTTGTGGCAGTTTTTAAAACCAGGTCCCCCCTGGGTTGTGCTGACCTTGCAGGTGCCTGATCTTGTGTTTCTTTATCAGGAGCTCAGCCAGCACTTTCTCCTTCTGCAGCCAGCTCCTCTCCCGTTGCTCCTGCTTCCTCTGCACTGCTGGAGAACACACAGAGGGCCTCCCTCAGCACCAACAACACCAAGTCATTTGGACGATCGCAATTTGAGATGCAGTTACATGCGGTTACAAGGCCAGTACAGAACAGGCAGCTCCGCCTCTTGGGAGGTTAACTTTATCTTTATTTAGAATCATAATTCACAAAAAAGAGGGAAGGGCATAACAAAAACAAAAAAATCCGCTTAACATACTTACAGAGTTCCTGTGAGGGAAACAGGCGAGAATGGGGAGGTAAAACGGACATTCAACCAAATATTGTAAAATATTGTAGTTATGAGGGCATGGTCAGATTTGTGTAGCAAATACCACAACAAAGATGGTGTTATCTCTGGCTGGTCATGGGATACACCAACACATTCAAGCCCATAGGGGTGTTTTTCCCCAATTGCGCTTGACTTTGGTTGCAAGCTGCCATCGATATGATACATTTCTGTAATCTGTAGCCTAAAACGCAGAGAGACTGTGTTTTAGCTTGATGATCTAAAAACGGAAAACATAATTTTTTACGAATTGAAATTCCATCGTATTCAACATATAGCTGTGCATTTAAACCATGGCTTGGCGACATGGCTCAGCAGTAAGAGCAGTCGTCTGGCAGTCGGAGGGTTGCCGGTTCGATCCCCCGCCTGGGCTGTGTCGAAGTGTCCCTGAGTTAGACACCTAACCCCTAAATGCATGGCAGCCAATCACCGTCGGTGTGTGAGTATGTGTATGAATGGGTGAAGGAGAAGCATCAATTGTACAGTGCTTTGGATAAATGCACTATATAAATGCCAACCATTTACCATTACCATGAACACATACTTTGAAGCTAGACTTCAACACTACATAGCTTGCTTATATTTAGCTTTATAGGGAGCAGTATACCGGAAGTATCGCTCCCAAAACATTAGCTTTACCTTCCCACACCACAAAAGAGTTTACAGGTGGGGCTCATGGGAAGTGGAGTTAAAGCTGGCAAAAATACACTGTGGTCATTTGCTCTGGACTCCACAGTCCAACAGCCCCTGCAGAACCTTTTAAACCTGCCGTTTTATGCTCTCTCTGCCCGACTCCTTCCCAGTGCTGTCTCCCGGCGACCTCGGCCTGACCTACCATAACGACTCTGTGGGGAGTGATTTAATTACGCTCTAATTGATAGCCGTGTTTGCACAAGGTTAAACTGAACGAGCATCACCTGCCAAATCAGCACCCTGCGACACAGATTTAATTAGCGCTCGGCCTGTTACAGGGCAAGCATTAAATCGCTCATTAACAGGCCTGCACTGGCCACCTCGGGAGCGGGGATTCTGCGCTCAGTTCACAGGCTGGCAGAGAGAGCCCCACACCAAGCCTGCAGGGGAGGCCCGACACCTGAGGAATGCTTACCCCGCAGACTACAGCTCGAGTTCAAACTAGCTCCCATCCCGACATGGTTTGTACAGCTCAAGCTAGGTTTTGAAACAGCTGGTAGCTGGTTGACCAGTTTAGACCAGCTCCCAGCTCGACATGGTTTAGCTGGTTAACCAGTTCAGACCAGCTCCCAGCTTGACATGGTTTGACCAGCTCAAGCTAGGTTTGAAAACAGCTGGTAGCTGGTGGACCAGTTCAGACCAGCTCTAGCTAGATTTTGAAACAGCTGGTAGCTGGTTGACCAGTGTAAGTGTAAATGTGTGTGTTTTGGGCAGTGCAGGGTGGGCGTGTGTTACCCTCCACAGGGATGAAAGGCTCCCCACAGGACACCCAGAGGTGGACAGGGCTCCTCAGGATGAGCAGCTGCAGGTCCTCGTCCACAGCGTCCAGGTCCTCTGCCGTCACCTGGGGGAGGGGCTCGTAACCCGGGCAACCTGGGCGGGGGGTCACACGTTACGGCGAAAAAGCAACTCCTTTTAGTCTACTCTCCAGCAGACTGGTCTCATCCACAGACAGCAGACTGGTCTCACCCACAGACAGCATAAAAAATATGGACCTGGTGCCTGGTGACTTTCAATCGAGTGAAAAGCGCTTTGAAACCGTGGAACTCAAGTTTAAGGCCACCGTGATGTTGTAAAATCTGGGGCCGATGCGGCTCCTCTACTAAGCATGTGAGATGGAGTGACAATAACTGAAATAAAGTCTGCACATGGGTAGACATTAGATGAAGACAAAAACCCCAATTGCAACTACATTGTCCTGTGGGAAAAAAATGGCTAACTTTGTATTTTCACCATATTGTTACCATTGACTAACTCTGAAAGGGGTGGCTGAACCACCAATACTGGAACCAACAAGACCAGGAAATGAAGCCTGGGTTTGGCAGTTCCTCACCTCCCGTGTGGGCGTCCGAGGGGTTGGTGGGCTGCTCAGCCGGGTCTGCCCCTGCGCAGTGCTCCTGCAGGCACTCGTTGATGGTCCAGGCTTTGAGCTGCGGGACCGAGAGGATCTGCGTCCCGTCTGCGGTGTAGAGGCGTGAGGCGGCCCGGGGGAGCTGAAGCTTCAGGGTGCACTGAGCCAGCATCTACAGCACAGAGGAGAAACACACACACACACTGAGCCAGCATCTACAGCACAGAGGAGAAACACACACTGAGCCAGCATCTACAGCACAGAGGAGAAACACACACTGAGCCAGCATCTACAGCACAGAGGAGAAACACACACACACACTGAGACAGCATTTACAGCACAGAGGAGAAACACTCACTGAGCCAGCATCTACAGCACAGAGGAGAAACACACACACACACTGAGCCAGCATCTACAGCACAGAGGAGAAACACACACACACACTGAGACAGCATCTACAGCACAGAGGAGAAACACTCACTGAGCCAGCATCTACAGCACAGAGGAGAAATACTCAGTGAGCCAGCATCTACAGCACAGAGGAGAAACACACACACACACTGAGACAGCATCTACAGCACTGAGGAGAAACACACACACACTGAGCCAGCATCAACAGCACAGAGGAGAAACACACACACACTGAGCCAGCATCTACAGCACAGAGGAGAAACACACACACACTCAGCCAGCATCAACAGCACAGAGGAGAAACACACACACACTGAGCCAGCATCTACAGCACAGAGGAAAAACACACACACTGAGCCAGCATCTACAGCACAGAGGAAACACACACACACACTGAGACAGCATCTACAGCACTGAGGAGAAACACACACACACTGAGACAGCATCTACAGCACAGAGGAGAAACACACACTGAGCCAGCATCTACAGCACAGAGGAGAAACACACACACACTGAGCCAGCATCTACAGCACAGAGGAGAAACACTCACTGAGACAGCATCTACAGCACAGAGGAGAAACACTCAGTGAGACAGCATCTACAGCACAGAGGAGAAACACTCACTGAGCCAGCATCTACAGCACAGAGGAGAAACACACACACACACTGAGCCAGCATCTACAGCACAGAGGAGAAACACACACACACTGAGCCAGCATCTACAGCACAGAGGAAAAACACACACACTGAGCCAGCATCTACAGCACAGAGGAAACACACACACACACTGAGACAGCATCTACAGCACTGAGGAGAAACACACACACACTGAGACAGCATCTACAGCACAGAGGAGAAACACACACTGAGCCAGCATCTACAGCACAGAGGAGAAACACACACACACTGAGCCAGCATCTACAGCACAGAGGAGAAACACTCACTGAGACAGCATCTACAGCACAGAGGAGAAACACTCAGTGAGACAGCATCTACAGCACAGAGGAGAAACACTCACTGAGCCAGCATCTACAGCACAGAGGAGAAACACACACACACACTGAGCCAGCATCTACAGCACAGAGGAGAAACACTCACTGAGCCAGCATCTACAGCACAGAGGAGAAACACACACTGAGACAGCATCTACAGCACAGAGGAGAAACACTCACTGAGCCAGCATCTACAGCACAGAGGAGAAACACACACACACACTGAGCCAGCATCTACAGCACAGAGGAGAAACACACACACACACACTGAGACAGCATCTACTGCACAGAGGAGAAACACACTCGCTGAGCCAGCATCTACAGCACAGAGAAACACACACACACACTGAGCCAGCATCTACAGCACAGAGGAGAAACACACACACACACTGAGCCAGCATCTACAGCACAGAGGAGAAACACACACACACACTGAGCCAGCATCTACAGCACAGAGGAGAAACACTCACTGAGCCAGCATCTACAGCACAGAGGAGAAACACACACTGAGACAGCATCTACAGCACAGAGGAGAAACACTCACTGAGCCAGCATCTACAGCACAGAGGAGAAACACACACACACACTGAGCCAGCATCTACAGCACAGAGGAGAAACACACACACACACTGAGACAGCATCTACTGCACAGAGGAGAAACACACTCGCTGAGCCAGCATCTACAGCACAGAGAAACACACACACACACTGAGCCAGCATCAACAGCACAGAGGAGAAACACACACACTCAGCCAGCATCTACAGCACAGAGGAGAAACACACACACACACTCAGCCAGCATCTACAGCACAGAGGAGAAACACACACACACACTGAGACAGCATCTACAGCACAGGGGAGAAACACACACACACACTGAGCCAGCATCTACAGCACAGATGAGAATGACACACACACACACCCACACACACTGATACAGTATCTACAGCATACAAAAGAAACACACTGAGAGGGAGAAACACATACACATACACACGCACACAAACCCACCTCTACACATGCAAACACGTGCACGCACACACACACACACACACACACACCCCCAAACACAGAGGTCAACACAAGAAACAAGGGAATGTAGACCATGAAATATACAACAAATGAGAAAGACCACGAAGGACCAGCCAGTTTGAGTTGAGGTATACAAGTATCAGTAATTGCTCAGGTTATTTTATGAATTTGTAAAATACTCGTACAAAGATCATATTGGCTCTTAGAAAGCACATAGCTCAGATGCATCTGTGCTGTATACTTAGTTATTTTTGATGGCGAGCCAGATAAATTCTTGCCAGTGCTGTATGTGTGTCCCCCATGAGTGTTTCACCCCCTCTGGCCCCGCTGTGGTTTGCAGGGGCCCCCGGGGCGTCTCACCAGGGGCACTGTCACTGCGGTGATCAGCTGGCCCCCCCTCAGCCCCCGCCCGTTCCTGTGGGCCAGGATCCTGGGGGCCGGCTGGGCGCAGGCGCTGGGGGTCCCACTGGGGCGCGTCTCGGCCTTCAAACCCTCCAGCCGTTCCTCCAGGCCCCGAAGGACTGCCTCCGCTGCGGCCCCGGCCAGGTCCGTCTGCAGCGCGGAGAACAGCAGCACTCACTGAGGGGCACACGTGCATAGCGCACAGAACCCTCCGGAACAGCTACGTCCCGAAAGGACTGAGCGTCGAGCTCGAAGCGAGCAGAGCAAGGTCGGTCAGTGAACTCCACCGCAACCGAGCTTGGTGTGACTATGGTCGACCTCGCAACCACACACATACACGTTTCCATAATCAACCAATCACATACATAGAGGTTTAAATAATTCATCAATCACATACATACACGTTTCCATAATCAACCAATCACATACATAGAGGTTTAAATAATTAATCAATCACACACATACACGTTTCCATAATCAACCAATCCCATGCAAACAACACATTTATACCTACCCGATCACAGGCACATATAACTAATGGAGTGCCTTGTTATATCGACAGTCATTACCCAGACTTGTCTTTCCTTGCGCTGCTATTGCATTCTTTGCTTGCTAGTGGCAAATGGCAGGCATTTATATAGAGCCTTTATCCGAAGCGCTGTACAATTGATGCTTCTCAATTCACCCATTCATACACGCACTCACACACCGATGGCGATTGGCTGCCATGCAAGGCCCCGACCAGCTCGTCAGGAGCATTTATGGGTTAGGTGTCTTGCTCAGGGACACTTCGACACAGCCCGGGCGGGGGATCGCCCTGATCACCCTTCACCACTGCAGCTACCACCTGTTGTTTTTATCTGCTTCTAGGTACTAAGGTTTTCTTTCTGTTTGATAGGGTAGTACCTCAAACAGATGCCTTTTTAATGTACATCTTCATTAAAATATGTACAGTAATCTAATCCGTGAGTTGTCCTGACTGAAATGACATAACAGAACGCATCCTTTTCATATCGCCTGATTTTGAAGATACAATTTCAATATGTTTAGGATGAAAAATTAAATTGAGTAGAAAATCACAAAAAAGGATTAGACAATAGATAGCCTTCTGTCCAAAATGGGGGAAATGCTAATGATCTTTATTCAAAAACCACTGTGAAATAAATTAAAGTAAATTAAAGTAAAATATAATGGGCTTCAGAATTATTGGCACCCCTGGCTGCAATGCACAAAAGATGAACAATACAATTACTGATATTGAGAAACCCAAAATACTGCACTGACATCTGGCAAGGAGAACAGCATGGAGTGAGCAAGGAGAACAGCATGGAGTCTTTTCCTGTAATACTTGGCAAGGCCAGATCCTTGCAAAATCCTTCACATTATTTCAAGTTATTTTCAACAAAAGCATGATTCCCTACCATCTGCACGAAAAAAACATTTAGCCTTGTGCATTTGTCATCGTGACCTTCTTCTAACACATTTTTACGAATTCATTTCACCACAATAATTGAGTAAAAAAGATCCATATCAAAAAGTTCCATGGTAGTCATGCGGGTCGCGCTCACCTTGCAGACGGTGAGGATCTTGAACGGCCCGTGGGGGCTCAGAGCAGGGTGCCGGCGGGCGGTGGAGCAGCGGAAGATGGAGTCCGGCGGGAGCTCCTGTAAGACGTGCTTTCCCCTCAGGATTTTGGCACAGGTGGGGCACATCTCCACTCTCCTCGTCCCACCTGAGCTGACGAGGAAGTAGCCCTGTCCCAAAAGGGTTAGAGAACAATCCTTACAGTATCGTATGATAATCTACACAGCCTAAGCAGGGGGATCGCTGGGCCCACATGAAGACGATGATGATGAAGAGGAAAGTGATGAAGATGTAAGTGAAGATGAAGAGGATGAAGATGAAAATGAAAGTGAAGATGATGACGAAGAGGAAAGTTAAGATAAAGATAATGGAGATGATGCAAGTAAAGATGAAGATGATGAGAATGTAAGTGAAGATGAAGATGGAAGTGAAGATGATGATGAAGATGAACGTGAAGATAAAGATGATGAAGATGATGAAGCTGAAAGTGAAGATAAAGATGAAGTGATGAAGGTGGCGTGGATGGGCAGACCTGCTGGTGCAGTGGTTCTGGGGACACGCAGGCGGTACAGAGGCAGGCTCTGAGGGCTGCAGTCACGGCCCGGTCCAGCTCTGTGGTGAAGAAGGCTCCGAGCTCCCTGCCCTCAGGCAGCCATCCCCACCTCTGGTGGGCTGCCCCGTAGCGGTACGGCTTGTGCTTCTGCAGACCATCCAAATGTAGCCATGTCAGTCCATGTCAGGAGCACTTTAATGCTCCAGCACTTTAGTGCTTTAGTCATTGATTGGCTAATAAGTCCATAAGACCTATCCAACACAATGTATGCTAATGTTACAGGCGGGTCACCTGGAGTATGACAGGACAGCCAGGAATGGGGATTGGAGTGCAGGTGTGTCCGGCTGTGATTTTGGACACTGCGAGCACCAGGCCAGGGCTAGCAAGCAGATGTAGGGTCCTACAGAAGACAAATGGGAGCAAGAAATATGGGGACCATGAGAATATGCAACAAAAACAGCCCTTTTGCCATTTAAGGGTTCTTACTGTATACTACCTCTACAAAGCTAGCTCAAAGCAACCTCTTATGTTGGTTATTCAGTCGTCCCTGCATTGTCCTCAGGACTCCATTGGCTGTCCCCTTCATTTATTGTTTTCATACACAGAACTTTTAAAGACATTGGCTAGCTGTGTGTGGTGTCCTGTGTCATAGCGGTGGCCGGCTAATGGTGTGTGGAGGTCTGAGTTCTAATGGCATAAGGCTAACAGTGTGTGGTTGACTGGATCCTAAAGGTATAAGGCTAACAGTCTGTGGACGTCTGAGTGCTAAAGGCATACGGCTAGCAGTGTGTGTTGGTCTGCGTCCTAAAGGCATAAGGCTAGCAGGGTGTGGTGGTCTGAGAACTAAAGGCATAAGGCTAGTAGTGTGGTCTGAGTTGTAACAGTGTCTTCTTACTGGTCCTCTTCTCTCAGTTCCCAGCGCTGGTTGGTGTCGTCTGGGTTTCGGGTCAGCAGCTGTAGGGTCATCCCGGCTCGCGCCCCCTCTGTTGACCTCACTCCCAGGGCCAGCCCGGGGCTCTGGCAGCTCACGATCTGCCCGTCCCTGAGCTCAAACTGCTGAAGTTGGGCTTGCGTTGCCCTCCTCTGCCTCGGCCCCGACCTGCACACACACACACCGGGGAGTCATACCTGCGTCTTAGCAACAATACACCAATGGCCTGGCAGGGTGAATGCTGGGATAGAAATGGCAGGCAGAGTTTAAAATTGGCCCAACTAATTGGCTAGACTCCATTCCAGTCCCCACACAAAGCCTTACACCACTGCTGCCATTGGATTCCTGTGTGCCTGAATGATTTGAGCCAATCAAAAGGGCTTTGCACTCCATGAAAGCACTTTGACTGGTCCAAACTGCTTGAAGATCAAGGAAGCTGGATCACTCCCTCAGACTTCTTTCTGTTGTACTATGTGTCCTCCAAATGGGTTTGATCCTGTACCTGGGACTGATTATGGCATCCATTTTCACGGACTGTTGTGATGGTGTAAAAGGGGAAGGCCCCATTCTCCATGTATAAAGCAGATCCAGATCCAGATTCAGAAAGTAAAAGTCCTCTTTTCTGTTCCAATCTCTTCGATTTTCTAATTGTTCACACTGCAAAACAACTTAAGGTGTTCGGTCTTGTTATGAGACTTAAAATCTTTTTTTGTTTTATTAATATTAACTTTATAAGTGAACTTTTCTTTCCCCATTCGGAAATCTTGCCTCAATATTTTTGTCTTATTTAGCAAAAAATAAATAGAAATAAGATTTTAAGTCTAGGTATAAGACTAAAATGCTTATTGAGATTCACTTGTGCCTTACAATTTCTCATAAATTCTTCAGTCAGTTGGCTGGGTGGGAGCGACGCACAACAGCACTTCCACTTCCTGACCCCTGGACTTCCCACCTCAGCTGAGAGGCCAAACCTGGGCATGCACACCTCCTGACCCCTGGACTTCCCACCTCAGCTGAGAGGCCAAACCTGAGCATGCACACCTCCTGACCACTGGACTTCCCACCTCAGCTGAGAGGCCAAACCTGGGCATGCACACCTCCTGACCCCTGGACTTCCCACCTCAGCTGAGAGGCCAAACCTGGGCATGCACACCTCCTGACCCCTGGACTTCCCACCTCAGCTGAGAGGCCAAACCTGGGCATGCACACTTCCTGACCCCTGGACTTCCCACCGCAGCTGAGAGCCCAAACCTGGGCATGCACACCTCCTGACGCCTGGACTTCCCACCTCAGCTGAGAGGCCTAACCTGGGCATGCACACTTCCTGACCCCTGGACTTCCCACCTAGGCATAGAGGCCAAACCTGAGCATGCACACTTCCTGACCCCTGGACTTCCCACCGCAGCTGAGAGGCCTAACCTGGGCTTGCACACTTCCACTTTGTTGGAGCTCTCATCTCTGTCGTTCTGAGTGCCGACATCTTCGTGATGTTCCCAGTTCTCTTGCCACGGGTATCTGAAAGGAAGGTGCTTCTCGTCCAACTTGCGGTGGGCTCTAGAATGAGAGTCCTCACTATGGAAAGAAACAAAGTCATCACTGGAGAGGAATACAAAAAACACCACTGCTGAGCACGTCTGTGTATTCCAGCAGCCGGGAGACCCCACATCTCACTCAGGACCTCTATGTTTCTAACCAATCAGATTGATTCAATGAGGTTAGTCAAATGTGAAGGTGGTAATTAAAAAAAGACACGGCCCAACCAACAGGAGAGGAGGAGAGGTGAGTGCCCAATATGGTAGACTTTGAGAGTTTAATTACATTACATTATATTAATGGCATTTGGCAGACGCCCAGAAAGACGTACAGTTGATTAGACTAAGCAGGAGACAATCCTCCCCTGGAGCTATGCAGGGTTAAGGGCCTTGCTCAACCCATGGCTTGTGCGGATCTTATTGTGGCTACACCAGGGATCGAACAATCGACCTTGCGGGTTCCAGTCATTTAACCACTACGCTACAGGCTGCCCCATGTTTAAACTGCCACCGCGAGATCTCTGTTGTGAGATCTTTCAAGATCTGACTATTATCAAGAAACACAGTGCCTTCTAAAATCCTTAATAAAGATAAGGAAAAAAAGGTTGGATAAAATAAACAATACAGTCAACGAGATAGATTGTTTACTCCAAAAAGTTGGGAAATTATTGTCATTTTCACCAATTAAATTGTTCAACTGTTTAATATTATTTTTTCCAAAACAATATGTGCCTAACTGGTTTTCAGGATTATCTAGACCTTGCAGGAATAGCACTACTGACAAAGTCGTCTTCTATCGTGATTCATGAGAACATATTGGGATGGATTTCTGACCATTCTGACATACACATCTCCTTTATCTCCTTTAGTCAGTGTCTTATTCTGGAGGGCACTGTGTGTCCCAGGTGATGTGCAGGGTACTCACTTTAGCATATTGAGAAGATCTTCATCGGTGTTCTCCTCATCAGTGTCCTGGTTGGTTGGCTCCTGATTGGACGGTTCCTTGCTTGTTTCCTCAGGCGAGATGCAGCGTTCTGCCACAGTGAGTTGGTTCCCCTCCCTCAGGTCGCCCACAGCTTCTAGAACCAGATCTGGGCAGGGACAAACACAGAGGCGTGAGGTCATAAGTATGTCTTAACTGAACATTCTAACACTGATGTACAATGATTTCTGGTAACTTAAAGCAATGGGGTTCTAGAACACTGACGTAAAATGTTGGAAAAACCATTCCAAAAACCTGCTCTTCAAATGGACAAACAAAATCAAGTCCAAGCTGAACCACCATTACATTACAATTATTTAGCTGACGCTTTTATCCAGAGCGACTTGCATTTGATTAGACAAAGCAAGGGCCAATCCCCCCTGGAGCAATGTGGGCTTAAGGGTCTTGCTCAAGGGCCCAATAGCTACACTGATCTTATTGTGGCTACACTGGGGCACAAACCACCAACTTCCCAGGTCCCAGTCATGTATCTTAGCGACTAAACTATAGGCTGAGCCAGACATTAGAGTAGTTTTGCCTGAAATATCTTAGATTTAATGAAGGCAACATTTTAATTTTTCATTCTGTGAGGTGGCTTTTCTTTCTGGCCAGTGTTATTCTGTCGCTGAGACGTGTGCGGTGAGGTGGGCTGGGGCGCACCCTGCTGGTGGCGGATGGTGCAGTAGTGTTGCACCAGAGCCGCATCCTGTTCCAGGCCGCTCAGCAGGACACGCCTCTTCCTGTCAGCCTGCTGGCGTCGGGGGTCCGCCCACTGCTCCCCGCATGACACGTATACCTGGAGGTACAGGTGGAGGGTCAGCCACTGCTACCTGTGTGACACGTATACCTGGAGGTACAGGTGGAGGGTCAGCCACTGCTACCTGTGTGACACGTATACCTGGAGGTACAGGTGGAGGGTCAGCCACTGCTACCTGTGTGACACGTATACCTGGAGGTACAGGTGGAGGGTCAGCCACTGCTACCTGTGTGACACGTATACCTGGAGGTACAGGTGGAGGGTCAGCCACTGCTACCTGTGTGACACGTATACCTGGAGGTACAGGTGGAGGGTCAGCCACTGCTACCTGTGTGACACGTATACCTGGAGGTACAGGTGGAGGGTCAGCCACTGTTACCTGTGTGACACGTAGGTCTGTTTTATTTGTAACACTAGGTTAAATACATGAGTTGGTGTCACTCATCCCGGTAGGAGAGTTGCGAATCTCCGATAGCCCGGAGTTCTATACTGGAGATCTTTGTGGCTGTTTGTGTATTTATCCCACTTCCCCTTAGGTCTCCCACACTGGCGGTAGAGCCGTGAAGCGTTTTGTAGCTGTGTCAATATTAATGTATGTTTGCTGTTAGTGTGGTTTTGCACGGTGTTTGGAATTTGCCCCGCTTGGTTGGAGAGCTCTGCGACTTTCGGTGGCCAGGGGTTTCTGTGTTTGATACCCGCATGGCTGTTCGTGTGCACTTTCTTGCCAATGTATAAATAATTCTGTTTTGTCATTGGAGTTAGGGGCATAATGTTGTTTTGGGTATTCTAGCCTTGGTATAAGCATCCTGCTTCGGTTGTTGAAGCGGGGTTAATGTGTTTCATGGGTTCCCGTCTCTTTTTAAAGTAATCCTGCTTCATCAGTGAACTAAATGTGTTAAGGTTGTTTTGTGTATTCTAGTACCAGTATTCCTGCTGTGGAATCAGACTGGATGTCCAGTATGTCTTCAATTATCACGTTACCGTTCCGGTCCTAGGTAAGCCATAACGCAGTTGGGAGCATGGGTAGGTGTCTCTCTTGAGCTAGAGATGTACCTATGTCCTACTCGCCTTGTCTTACGACCACCATAATCTGTAGGACGTAAGGCTGAGTTTACCCTGCTGTTTCCTGTTTCCTTGCTCGATTCAGATTAAACTTCTCGACTGTTTTGATAGGTTGTTTTATTGGTTGGGTAATTCCCGGGGAGTTATTGAATCCCTTTCTTGTTTCCCCCTTCCTCCTCTGGGGTGCATCCATTGTCTTGAGGGATGCCCCCAGAAAATATCAGTGGTTATCTCACATCTTGTGAGTAACTTTTAGAACCCAACTCAGTCATGTTTGGTCCTCTGACCCCACTCCCTTACAGTAGTTCCTTTAGACTAAGGTTAGCTAAAGTTAAACTAACTAAGATTCTATTGCAAATTTCACTTCGTTTGATTTTATCTACAATAATTGTTAGGCCCTGCGACCCTGTTCAGGATAAGTGGGTTAGGATAATGAATGAATGAATGAATAATTGTTAGGGGGTGTGGTTTTCCAAAACGAAATGAGATTACGAAATAAAAAACATTGAAACATGGGATTAAATGTATTGAAATAAATGTATATAGTTTTCCCATATGTTTAAATATAAAATATAGTTCATTATCCATGCTGTTTATTACATACAGCCTTTTTTCTACATTTGTTATTAAGGGTGCCCACTGTAGTGAAGTCGTCACATGACTATCATTGCTACAGGAAGTATGGCCCCAGATCTGTTGAGGTCTGACTGTGTGGGTTCTGAGACCAGGCCCAGTATGAAAAATGTATCAAAATGTAGTAAATTGTATGTGGCAGTCACTTTTGGCCAAATCAGCTTACAGTGCATTAAAGTGGATGAAAATGCATTTAATATGAGAAAGAATTGCACTACAGCTAAATACTTTATATACTGCAACTGGCACTGTCAAGACAAACGGAGAGAAGCGACTTACATTTAAAAAAAAGAAAAATAAACATTGGGCTGTAGTCTAAGAGGGTGGGTTCATACCCTGCTGAAAAAAACAGCTGGTAGCTGGTTGACAAGTTCAGACCAGCTCCAGCTCAACAAGGTTTAGCTGGTTGACCTGTTCAGACCAGCTCCCAGCTCAACATGGTTTAGCTGGTTGACCTGTTCAGACCAGCTCCCAGCTCAACATGGTTTAGCTGGTTGACCTGTTCAGACCAGCTCCCAGCTCGACATGGCTTAGCTGGTTGACCAGTTCAGACCATCTCCCAGCTCGACATGGTTTAGCTGGTTGACCAGTTCGGACCAGCTTCCAGCTCGACATGGTTTAGCTGGTTCACCAGTTCGGACCAGCTTCCAGCTTGACATGCTTTGACCAGCTCAAGCTATGTTTGGAAACAACTTTTAGCTGGTTGACTATCTCATACCCAGCTATATCAGTTTATGACCAGCCCAATTTTCAAGCTGATCAAGCTGTTATAGCTGGATTTTACACCAGGGTAGACATTTGTAGAATAGACCCTCTGAGTCTGCTTTGGTGTGTGGCTGGGAAATGTAGTTGCACGATCAGGGGGCAAAGAGACAGCAGGAGGAGCTGGAGACAGGCTGTTGAACAGAGAGGTCTGGTTAGAGGAGCTGGAGACGGGGTGCTGAACGGAGAGGTCTGGTTAGAGTGTGTGGTATAATCACTGCAGAAGGAGCTGGACACAGGCTGCTGAACGGAGAGGTCTGGTTAGAGTGTGAGGTATAATCACAGCAGAAGGAGCTGGAGACAGGCTGCTGAACGGAGAGGTCTGGTTAGAGGAGCTGGAGACAGGGTGCTGAACGGAGAGGTCTGGTTAGAGGAGCTGGAGACGGGGTGCTGAACGGAGAGGTCTGGTTAGAGTGTGTGGTATAATCACTGCAGAAGGAGCTGGACACAGGCTGCTGAACGGAGAGGTCTGGTTAGAGTGTGAGGTATAATCACAGCAGAAGGAGCTGGAGACAGGCTGCTGAACGGAGAGGTCTGGTTAGAGGAGCTGGAGACAGGGTGCTGAACGGAGAGGTCTGGTTAGAGGAGCTGGAGACAGGGTGCTGAACGGAGAGGTGTGGTTAGAGTGTGAGGTGTAGTCACTGCCTGAGGACAGGAAGGGGCAGTGCCGCAGCTCCACATGCCAGGATGCCTTTGGACCGTGGGCAGGCTCTGGCAGCCAGTGGTTAGCCGTTTGTCCGGAAGTGATACTCACCAGCTGGTCTCTCTGTAGGCCGGTGAGGACGGAGATTTCCTCACCATCTTTGTCAAACAGCCTCCGAGCCGCCCGGAGGAGGCCCAGAGCCTCTCCACACCTGGGAGAGAGCCAACTCGTTATTCTCCTAAAATAGGGCTGCCAGATTAAGAATTAGTCAAAACCGCACTCAGTGAAGCTTGATCAGGAGCGGGGTGGGGGGCAATCTGGACCGATGGCAAACTTTGTGGGGTGAGGGGTCCGGGTTTCGAACTGGGGGTGGTCGCGAATCAAGGTGGACCGGGCACCTGGCAATCCTATCCCTATAAGACCCAGCAATTCATTTTTGTGGGACTGGAGTGGTAGCTATTGAAACAGAACGTGGACCAGGTGGCGATTCAAACAAAAACAGAACCGGCAAAAATTCTGCTCAAAAACCGGGCACTTGGGCCAGCCAATTCATTTTTGTCCCCCTATAGGGGACAGGTGTCTCGGCAGTAAAGGCCTGGGGAAACATGACGGCGGTGGGGGAACTGCAATAATGCCATTTAATCACAAGAGCACAATAGGTCCTAATAGGTCCTCTGAGTAACTGCTGCACTTGTCAAAAACAAATTCATATCTAAAAAAACGGGTGGAAGGAGGGAAATAACAGCAGTGAAAGCAGACAGAGTGGAAACGAAAGAGCCATAACGGGAGTATTATGGGGTGAAGATGCAAGATGATGTCAGCCATGAAGCAGTGCCCTCTTTAAAGGACTCAATGAAACAGTATCCAGTATAATAGGGCACTGTATTGAGCAGTGCACTGCTTTTTCAGGGTCCCGCTGCACATTCCTGTGAGAGGTCTACATAATATTAACACGGCGTTACCTTTCGAGAAACTGCTGGAACTGCAGCTTGTGAATTTTTATGGAGCTGTCGTCTTCTTGTGCCAGGCAGTCTCCTCTGTCTGTCTGTGGCTTCTTCCTGGGATTGCACAATGACAGGTGGTGTATTATAGTGTATGGTGTATTATATAGTGGTGTAGTATAGTGTATGGTGTATTATATAGTGGTGTAGTATAGTATATGGTGTATTATATAGTGTTGTATTATAGTGTATGGTGTATTATATAGTGGTGTATTATAGTGTATGGTCTATTATATGGTGTGTCTGTTTATGTTCCACACACACGAACACGTACACAAACATGTACGTGCACACACAGATAGGCACACAGAATTTCTTACAAATATCTTGTGAACAATTTTATTCATAGACTGCTTTTCTTGCATTGTGGACAAAGCACTTCATACTATAAAAGTGTAAATAAAAGATTAAACAAAGACAATAAAAATGGAATGAAACAGTCACATGAATATTTAAATTCACATTTTATAATTTGTTACATAAGGTTGAAAGCAAATTTAAATTAGAAGTCTTTAATTAGAAGTTTTCCATAAAAATAACCATATGTCTCCTCTTGATTTGTGACTTGAATGGTGAAGTCTTTTTCTGAGTAACTAAGGTGTGGGTATACGTATGCTTTTTTACGAAAAGTGAAGTAAAAATTTAAATTCAAAAAGTCACGGGAAGCAAGTGCTGTGTGCTGTCTAACTCTCCGCTAGATCTTCAATTAAGCGGTTTGATACTAGTCTTCCCCCAAAATGACCCAGTGTAAATATGCTGATCAGCCAATCCCTGAGCCAGTGGTGTGACAGGAGGAAAATGTCAGCAACGCGTCTGCTCATCTGTAAACCGAGACCGGGTCTGACTTTATTTACCCCGCTTAGAGCAGGCCCCGGTAGAATGAGTTAATTACAAAGTACAAATGAAATGTATGCATCAAAAATTCCAATTTCAGGCTTGACTTTACCTGAAAGATTAATTCTGTGTGCTTGTGTGGTGGGGTGGGGGGTTAGCTTTTTACCCTCAATAGATCAGTGGATAATACAGACATTTGCAACTCATTGCTCAAATGCACGCAATGCTGGTCTGATGAACCAAACTTGCTGAAATGATTTAATTCAGATCTCTCGCATTTAAATTTTCCTGGAATAAAGGTGTGTGTGTGTGTGTGTGTGTGTGTGTGTGTGTGAGGAGGACTAATGAGCTGGATCTATGGATTGTATGTTGAAGACTTTGTACACTTCTCCTAAATGATCCCCACAGTTCAGCATAGTCAGGTTTCTTAACCGCCAGCTTTGTGTAAAGTTGACCTCGACGGTATAAATAGATGTTCGGTTTAGGTTTGTTCCTCTGCACCCAGAAGCCCAGCCGTTTAATGTAAGGTATGCATTGGCTCTCACTGCGTTTAGATGTCACGTCATTGACTCTCACTGTGTTTAGATGTCACGTCATTGACTCTCAATGTGTTTAGATGTCATGTCATTGGCTCTCACTGGGCCTCATTTATCAATATTTTCCGACGTCTGTGTGCAAATGTATGTGTGATTGGAAATTAGCGCCGGATTTATGAAACTGGAGTAGACACAGCCTTTTTTTGCATCTGCATGTGTATGTTGATAAGTACAAATCAATCATAAACAGAAAGCATGTGCACAAACTTAAAATTAGCATAAATTGACACCCCTAAAATACGTTATAAGGACCACAAAATTCAATTTCAGGCAATTTAAGAAATATACTTGTTTCTGAGTCCAATGTTCGTCCAGTCCCGCTCCAGTCTTCCTGTCTGCCTTACCTGTCATCGTCCAAGCCCTGCTCCAACCCTCCTACCTCCAGTACCTGTCTCTCGCCCTTCTACCCTCCTGCTCCATAGCCCCCCACAGCCTGTTTTCAAATTTTGCCATGCCTTCTCCTTATTGCTCTGGTTGCTTGGACTCTGACCCTTTGCTACCCAGGAGGGTGACAGTGATATGTTTTCATTGTCCTGTGCCAAGAAGCTGAGGACGGAAAGCACCTGAATGTTCTGGAATTGGACAGGAACGGCATGTGGATCTTATGGGTGCTGGCTCCTGGGTGCTGCACAAAGTCAGAAGGTGTCTGGGCAGCTGGAACCATTTTTATATGGTTTTATAAGGTCTATGGTCAGAACTAATTTGTGAGCCTCACTAAAGAAATCGGGATTCATTGAAGATGTGCATGTTCCGAAGTAGGCTATGCCAATGCGCCAATTCTTTGAATAAAGCAATAAATGTAAATGTAATGTAAAGAGAGGTTAGCCATAGAAATTAAGGTCTAAGCTATGACTTGTACACCCTAAACTAACCCTAAACGTAAACTTTGTTTACGTGTTTTATGGAATTCATATTCACCTTCAAATAAGCATTAATTAAAGACATGGATACAAAAAAAAACTGTCAACGCATGTTTGATAAATCCAGTGGACTTTGTTAGTTTGGCTCTGGTCACATAAATTTGAACACGGATTTCTGAAAATATTGCTAAATGAGGCTCACTGTGTTTAGATGTCAGATGATTGGTTCTCATTGTGTTTAGATGTCAGGTGATTGGCTCTCACTGTGTTTAGATGTCAGGTGATTGGCTCACACTGTGTTTAGATGTCAGGTGATTGGCTCTCACTGTGTTTAGATGTCAGATGATTGGTTCTCATTGTGTTTAGATGTCAGGTGATTGGCTCTCACTGTGTTTAGATGTCAGGTGATTGGCTCACACTGTGTTTAGATGTCAGGTGATTTGCTCTCAGTGTGTTTAGATGTCAGGTGATTGGCTCTCAGTGTGTTTAGATGTCAGGTGATTGGTTCTCAGTGTGTTTAGATGTCAGGTGATTGGCTCACACTGTGTTTAGATGTCAGGTGATTGGCTCTCACTGTGTTTAGATGTCAGGTGATTGGCTCACACTGTGTTTAGATGTCAGGTGATTGGCTCACACTGTGCTTAGATGTCAGGTGATTGGCTCTCAGTGTGTTTAGATGTCAGGTGACAGGCTCTCACCGTGTTTTGAGCATGTTGGTTGTGTCAGGTGCTGTCACGGTCACAGCCTGGGTGTGGCCGCCCTGCTGCCCATTCCTCAGCACCCTCAGCCTCATGGGTCCGGAGTCCAGCACCCTCCTGCTCGAGTCAGTCAGAGGCGGAGCACATGGAACCAGCGCGCCCTCTAGAGGCCAGCTCAGGTCCTGCGATCCAGGGAAATAAAAGTTAATATCTGCAACTTCATTTCTTCTCTTTTTAAAAACAATGGGCCTTTTATTTTGCCCATTTTATCCATTATTCTCCAGTTTTAAGAGCAAATACCTTTTACCAATAAAAGAAAAAGGAAGTGATGCAATTTAGGAGTAGAAACAGCTTCCTGTTCGTGCCGATAGCAAAAGCAGCTTGTGCTGAAGTAGAGGTTGGTCACACTGTCTCACACACCAACCAACCAAAAGATCATCTTTCACATGCTGTCTCAGTGATGGATGAACACTCAGCAATCAAGTTACAAGTTTTTCCATCAATAATTAATTTTATTTTGACATACGGTATATTTAGTGCGTTGTAGGTTTAATTTTAAATGTATAAAATTGACATTTCTGCTCATCAATCTACACTCAATACCCCAAAAAGTGAAAACATGTTTTCAGACATTCTTGAAAATTTATTTTCAGTACATTGTAGTAGCCTCTTTGGCAGGAATTACAGCTTCAAGTATTCTTGGGTAAGTGTCTACAAGCTTTGCATGCCTGGATTTGGGCACTTTATCCCATTCTTCCCGGCAGAAAATCCTCTCAATCTCCGTCAGATTGGATTGGAAATGTCAGAGAACTGCCATCTTCAGGTCTCTTCACAGATTTTCTATTGGGTTTAAGTCTGGGCTTTGGCTGGGCTACACAAGGACAGTCAGTGACTTGTCCCGAAGCTGTATGCTTTAGGTCATTGTCGTGCTGAAATGTGAACCGTAGCACCCAGTCCGAGGTTTCACTTTGGAGCAGGTTTTCCCAGAACTTCTCTGTATTTGGCTGCATTCATCCTTCTCACAACTCTGGCCAGTCTCCCTGTCCTTGCTGCCGAGAAGCACCCCTACAGCATGACGCTGCCACCACCTTACCATAGAGATGGTATTGACAGGTGATGAGCAGTGCTTGGTGTTCGCCAGACATTGTGCTTGGAATTCTGCCCAACTGCCCATTTTTTGTCTCATCAGGCCAGATAATCTTTAAATGCCACTTGATAAACTCCAAGTGGGTTGCCACATGCCTTTTACTCAAGGGTGGCTTCGGTCCAGCCACTCTACCATAAAGGCCTGATTGATGGAGTGCTACTGAGATGGTCGACCTTCCGGCAGGTTCTCCCATCTCTGCAGAGGACTTCCAAAGCTTCTTCCATTTCATAATCGTTGAGGCCACTGTACTCCTGGGAACACTCAAAGCTTTAGAAATGATTTCATACCCTTGCTCTGATCTAGCTTTGACAAACAGGTGGTTCTCCAGGAGGCGGTGGAGCACTTGACGAACGTGACTGATGTGTTCCTCCAGGGTGGCAGGTAAGCTAAGGATGTTGTCAAGGTAACCAAACACGAACCTGAAGCCAGAGTCTGCCCAAGAGAAGCCAGAGTCTGCCCAAAACCCAAAACCAAAAACCCAAAACCCAAAACCCAAAACCCAAAACCCAAAACCACAGGAACGAGAGGACACTTTATGTAGAAGGAAATCTCTTCCCGGTGGTTGCCAGACATCTGCAGCCGAACAGGGGAAGTGACGGCGTCGACTGCGGCCAAGGGGGTGCCAGTGAGCGCGTTGGTGCGGAGAGCTTGGGGGGTCGGGACTCCCAGCCGAAGGGCCAGAGTAGGGCAGATCAGGTTGGTGTCGGCTCCGGAGTCGATTAGGACTCGCACTTGGTGGGGGCTGTTCCAGGAGATGTCGGTGAGTATTGTGGATCTGGAGATTGAGGGGGATTGATCCATGTCAGGACCCCCTCCTTCACTGATGGGCTTGTCTTTAAACGGACAGTTATTGACACGGTGACCGGGTCCACCACAGTACAGGCAGAGGTGCTGCAGTACCTGCCTCTCTTTCTCCTGTAGTGAGAGACAGGTTCAGCCCACTTGCATGGGCTCAAGTTCTGGTTCAGGAGAGCCTCTGGGGTTTGGATGCCTGGCACGAGGGACCGGATGAGACTAGAGATGGTCAGGTGGTGAAAAGTCAGTAAAATGTTTGATTCTTGTGCTCTGAGGGTGAAGCTGTTTTCCAGAACCATACAGGCAGGACACACAACCACCGGCAGGTCATGCCTTAGGTCAGTGGTTGGGGTGGCTTGTAGCGTAGTGGTTAAGGTACATGACTGGGACCTGCAAGGTTGGTGGTTTGATCCACAGTGTAGCCACAATAAGTTCCGCACAGCCGTTGGGCCCTTGAGCAAGGCCCTTAACCCTGCATTGCTCCAGGGGAGCTTAATCTAGTCAACTGTACGTCGCTCTGGATAAGAGCATCTGCCAAATGTCTTTAATGTAATGGTTCTCAGACTCCCTCCTGGGGCCCCCCTGTGTTTGCTGGTTTTCATTGCAACCGCAATCGTAATCCTAAAGATTGCAATTATGGTGGGAACATAACATAACATAATCTAAGGTAATGGTGAGAACAGGCCATTCAGCCCAGCAAAGCTTGCCTTTTCCGACTAAGTGTACCTACTGTTTAGTTTGCCTAAAAGCTAAATAGTATCTAACACCGAGATAAATAGTATCTAACACCGGAACAAAAACTAACATATACAGAGGGGCCCAAGGACTGAGTTTGGAAACCACTGCCTTATGTGATCGCAAAACTCAATAAACCATTGCATTGTGTTTTGCTAATTTCACTTTAATCATCAAAATGCATCAAAATGAAACTATGAAACATTTGAAATGCAAATCTCACAGTACAGGTGAGTTTATTTTAATCTTTCAAATTCCTGAAAAAAAAATAAAAGCAATTCTGAAGAGCTGAGTGGAGAAATCAGTTTCATTCATTCATCCATTATCCTAACCTGCTTATCCTGAACAGGGTCGCAGGGGGGCTGGAGCCTATCCCAGCATACATTGGGCGAAAGGCAGGAATACACCCTGGACAGGTCGCCAGTCCATCGCAGGGCACACATACCATTCACTAACACACTCATACTTATGGGCAATTTAGACTCTCCAATCAGCCTAACCTGCATGTTAGGACTGTGGGAGGAAACCGGAGTACCCAGAGGAAACCCACGCAAACACGGGGAGAACATGCAAACTCCACCCAGAGAGGCCCCGGCCGATGAACCCAGGACCTCCTTGCTGTGAGGCGGCAGTGCTACCCACTGCTCCATCCGTGCCGCCCGAAATCAGTTGGTTTTCTAAATTATTTTACGTGTGACCGTGAGTTTGCGTAGGGTAAATTTTCACACTATTTTCACACATTGTATTTGTGGAACAGGGTCTCGCCCGGCTTCTCTACGGCTTTCTTGTCGTTGAAAACGTGAATGTGCTATTGCCAGCATTGTTATTCTGAGCTTCTCCTCAAAGATAACATTCAGACGCCTGACTGCACTGTGATCGCCTTCGACATGATTACATTGCGATGCCTCCAAAAGAAGATTTCCTGGATCAATGAAACGGTTTATTGGATGAGTCCATTAAATTTAGCACCTGCTTCGGGCTGAGAAGCGCTTCTGGGGCGTGCTGTAGGACATCTTCATTAATTCACAGTGTCTTGTAAACACTGCGGTTGTGATCCGAACAGAAAATTCCCCTCATTAATCCGCTGTGGTCCCGTGGTCTCCTCCACGTGGTTGTGGGAGAAGGATGCCACCCATGTAAATAACCAGAATTTGTTTGCGACAGATGCAGCAAGGAGCTGTCTCTCTGTATCTTGAGAGTGAATTGCGCTGGTTGCAGGTCTAATTAATAAATACTAAGTCAGTGTTCTTGAACTCCATTGCTTTCAGTTAGCAGTAGTGATTGTGACATCAGCATTAGAATGTTCAGTTAAGAACATTCTAATCACATATTCGGACGTCACAGCCTGACCTCATCTGGCTGTTACCAGGACAGCACTGCAGTCACACTGTGATATTTCTCCTGCCATGGCTGAACATGAACAGGGCTGTGATCGGTCGGTATTGGGATGGGATACCCCCTCCCCTGGATAATAAGAGGTAAACTCTCAGCGTGACTGTGGGGACACTGTGCTGCAGGAGACAAGGCCCTCAGATGAGATGTTAAATTGAGGTTGCAGGCGACTGTGGCCAGTAAGAATTCTCCTGGTACAGGAAAGGCATAAGGTGTCTTGCAGTCCTGATACAATTACAAATCTGGGTATCTCAGTTTTGGATCTATGATTCTTCGAAGTAACTGACAGAATGTGTCCCTCCCTCTCCACTGTGTGCTGAAAGTGTGGCACTCCAGCTGGTTGCTATGCACTGCAGCATGTCAATCAACCAGTCTGCCAATAGTGCAGCTCTTTAGGGGATGCAGCAGAACCGAGTATCCACATGATGATATTATTCTCTGAATAATTATCAGGAATAAAATTGACCCTCAGTCTTTCGCATTTTAGCTCTTCTACACATAAACCCTGGGAAAGTATTGGGTTGAAACTGTATTTTAGAGTGATTCAAAATGTGAAAGCCTCAAAGCATCCTGTCAGCGTATGGCTGTCAGCCTGTGGTGATGGCATCAGTTGTATTTCATGTAATTATAGAACATAAAACATGATACTGATCATCCTGAATGAAGTTAGTTAAAGCAGCAAATGGGAAATATGCATGCGGTCAGGGTGTGGTCAGGTGCGGTCAGGGTGATTTCAGGATTCGGTTATGGTACCGTCAGGGTGTGGTCAGGGTGAGGTCATGGTACAATCAGGGTGTGGTCAGGGTGAGGTCATGGTACAATCGGGGTGTGGTCAGGGTGAGGTCATGGTATGGTCAGGGTGCGGTTACAGGGTTCACCTGGTTGAGTTCTCCATCCGGCAAGGTGGGCCACATGTAGGTGAGCTTGTTCCACAGCGGGTTCTGCACCTTGGAGCGTTTCCACTGAGCGGACCGCCCCACTCCCTCCTGTCTGATGGCCCACCTGTCCATGAGGGAATAGCAGGTCAGCTTAACAGCCACACCAGACACCACACACACACCACCCACACCACACACACACCACACAGACACCACAAACACCACACACACACCACACAGACAACACACAGACACCACACACACCACACAGACACCACACACACACCACACAGACACCACACACACACCACACACACACCACACAGACACCACACACACACCACACAGGCACCACACAGACACCATGAAACACAAGTTAGAGCAGAACTAGCTTCCGCCACATGGCACATAGGTGAGTGAAACAGGCGGGAGGTCGATTTGACTGACATGAGGAGGGGGAAGAATCTTCACCACTGCGTGAAAGTACACTGATTGGAGGGGAATGGAAATTGACAGACATTTCATCAACGTACACGCCCACTGGTATACAATGACATAAAATCTCAATTCAAGTGCATGTTTACTTTAAGCTATAACAAATTGCGCACATTGAAGAAAAAGTTAAAGGAGCACTGTCATGCTTTTTTTGACTTGCGCTTATTTGGACTAAATGCTTGAATGATTTGTGACGGCATTTTTAAAATCACCGTCATTGTAGCCGTTTCCTAGATATGGGGCAAAACTTATCAAAACAAACACATCTAGTAAGGTCCCTGGACATGTTTGGCTTGACTCTTCAGCCTGTGTAACCCAGAAGGGAACGGGCACTCAAACTCCACCCTTGAATGCAGAGATTGGTTTATGGGCAGCCACCCATCCAGGCGATCACATGACACTCCCAGGAAAATACGGTAACGTTAGCGTACAGATATCACGGAACCTAACCTGGCTAGCCTGGGCGATATGAGGACGGCTCTGACTTTGCCGAGTTACGGCTCCACTGCAGCCATCGCCATCATCAATAAACCCGACAGCCGACTGTTGTGTTTTGCTTGCTCACTTTACATTGGATGTCAACAGCTATGATGCTTTCACTCATTAGATTAAGCAACAATGCTCTGGTTCAGTTGTAACCAGGTAATTTTGGTAGCTAGCCCCAGTCTCTCATAATTCTAACTAGCTAGCTAAATTACAGACTACAATGACGTAGCCATAGCTTCCCAATTTATAATTAGTATGGAGTTAAATGAGAAAAAACAAGCAGAACAACCACATTTCTCAATAAAATCAATTCACTATCTGGGAATGAATTTGCGCGTCAACCATCGAGAAATGAACCTCTGTCATTCTCTAACTTTGACGCTGTCGTTGAATGTGACACAATGGCTACAGTAGAGCCGCTGTCATTAATTACAACGGATTAATTACCTCAGCTTCCGATGGCTGATGGTGATTGCTGACGTTGATGGCTGCAGTGGAGCTGTGCCCTTAGAGGACGTGCTTTTCGATTTTTACGAATAAATACAACCTTACAGTTTTGAGCCGGAATTTACAGAGGAAGAATCGTGTGAGCGAGAGAGACAGACAGCGAGGGACGAGGCAG
>NC_083774.1:31658814-31691314 GCF_963514075.1 Conger conger | reverse complement strand
ACCTTAACCACTAAGCTACAGGCCGCCCCTATATAGGTATACAGTTTAATGTAATACAGTAACATACTGTAGGGTACAAAGTGCTGACAGCAGTCAACAGCACACACAAGCTCATAGTGCGACACAAAATGATAAAAAAATTTTGGTTTTCTGACGCGTACAGAGATGCTCTTCTGCATACCGTTACATCACATTATACCACTGTTGTAATGTGTCGTTATTTGTGTTACTGTCACCATCCTGTCAGCTTTGACCAGTCTGGCCCTTCTCTTCTGTGTCAGGCTTCAAAACAATGAACCCAATTGCGAGACCACAGAAGTTAAAGTCTTTATTAACTTTAGTGCAGAGTTGACAGGTGAGGGTCGAGAACCAGCAAACGCACAACGTAAAACGCTGTAAAGCAGATCAGGCAGTTCGTAATTGATAATCCACGCAGGGGTCCGGTAGCCAGGCAAACAGAAACAACAAAGGTCATCCAAAGAATCGTCAAGGTCACAGGCGAGGGTCGAAAACAATAAGGCAGTCCAAACTGGCAGAAAAACAGAATCGAAAATCAAAAACACAAACCGGTAAAAGAAAGGGAGTCCAAACACAGTGGGTCGAATACGAACAGAAGGACGATCCAAGAAACACGGGGAGTCAGAAAGGAAAAACCGCTGGAGAGTATGGCTGAAGCACATGACAATCTTGCAAAGACTAGACAGAATACACAGGTTTAAATAGACTGATACTGAGGGGAAATAACAATCAGGTGTGTGCAACAATCAGGAAGTGATGACAGGGAATGAATGAACTGACAGACAGACTATGGGAAACACAGAGGCTAACAGATAACTCTAGAGACTATTGTGCGTGAAAATAACAGACGTTTCTGAGATACTCAAACCACCGTGTCCGGCACCAACAATCATTCCACGGTCAAAGTCACTTTGATCACATTTCTTCCCCATTCTGATATTTGGTCTGAAAAACAGCTGAACCTCTTGCTTTTATGCATTGAGTTGCTGCCACATTAAATATTATTTAATATTTGCATTAACAAGCTGGTGTACAGGTCTAATAAAGAGCTCACTGAGGGTATAAAACCCTTGGATAACGTAGGCTAATCTTATATACAACATTTTTCATATTGAAAGGAAAAAAAAAACACATACACCTGTGCACGCACACACACCACACACCCGCACACACACTCCGGTACACACACCGCACACACCGGCACACACACACACACACACACACACACACACATGCCACACACACAGACACACACACACACAGCCATGCACACACACACACATACGCACAGCCACACACACACACTGGCACACACACACACCGGCACATACACACACTCCACACACACACACACACACACACAGACATACACACGCACACACATGCACACACACACACACCAGCACACACACATATACGCACACACACATCGGCACACACATACACACACACACACACACCAGCACACACACATATATATATACACACACACATACACACACACACCACACAGCCGCACACACACACACACACACACACACACTGGCACACACACACACCGGCGTGCGCACACACACACTCCTGCACACACACACGCAAAGGCACACACACACACACACACAGCCACAGACAGGGCCCACGCGGCCCCAGGCCTCCAGCGGATGGCGCTGTGGCCTCTCCAGCGGGGAGGAGCGGCCCGGACCCAAACCCCGTGTGACAGGCCAGCGGATCCCGTCCCCCGGGGTTACGCGGCCGGACGCGTCACTCAGACCGCCGCGGGAGAGGAGACGGACAAATCTCCAACAGACTGTTCCTGACAGCAGACATTTCTCTCCGACGGGGCACCTCTGCCCGAGCGAAAACCGCACGCTTTCACACCCCCACGTCCACCCGTCGCTCTCCCCCTCTCCGGTCTGGTACGCGCCCGTGTGCGCGTGGGCGAGCGCCAACACGCGTGTGTTTAGAAAGCAAATTCGAGGTGACAACCCCCGTGCTGTACTGCAGCAGAAAGTGCCGGAACACTGACCCCCCCTCCCAGTAGAGCTAGGAGACACAGGCGTCTGGACCGACCTGCCACACCCCATCGGGGGGATGGGGGACGGGGGTACGGATGGGGGACGGGGGCTGAGATGTCGGACTGACGAAGCGACTCACCGTCCGAAACAGACCAGGGTCCCAGACGCGGCCTGACAGAGCGGCGGCGTGTCACTCCAGAGTTGGCGTGCGCCGTCTGACACGTGATCTGAGTGATCGAAGCGAATTCGGGGTACGAGTGGAGTGACGCGGGTGCAGCTTCGGGACAGAACCGTGGCAGGAGGCAGACAGCGACTCAAGTGTCACACAACGTACAGCAGACGTGAAAACGGGGTGTGCCAGACTGGGGCTCCTGCTACCGAAGTAAATCAAAGACCAGCCGGTTGACGACCTCTGATGTGCCTCTCATGTGCATGCGACTGAACAACTTGACAGTTCTTTCTGGAAAAGTTCAGGAGAAAACCTGGCTACATTTGGTTGAAAAGTGAAAGTTTTCGTGCCGAGTAGGATGTAGCCTGGCTATATCCAGGTAAAACCTGAGGTATATATGGGGTTAAACTGGTCAATTTATGTCAAAATGTGGATTGAGAGGGGTGGAAATCTCGGTTGAAATGCGAGTGACCTGCGTAGAGATGCTCCCTACCCCTCTAGATCATCTACTGACCTGCGTAGAGATGCTCCATACTCGTCTAGATCATCTACTAACCTGCGTAGAGATGCTCCCTACTCCTGTAGATCATCTACTGACCTGCGTAGAGATGCTCCCTACTCCTCTAGATCATCTACTGACCTGCGTAGAGATGCTCCCTACTCCTCTAGATCATCTACTGACCTGCGTAGAGATGCTCCCTACTCCTCTAGATGTCTAGATCTCTACTGACCTGCGTAGAGATGCTCCCTACTCCTCTAGATGTGCAGATCATCTACTGACCTGCGTAGAGAGTAGATAAGTTTTAAGTGTCACCAGGGTTGACACTTAAAAGCTGAGCACGACAGCAATGGAGACAAACTGACACTTTAATTACACTGCACCCAAAACAAAATGTCACTGAAGTAAAACCTGCCACAAGACTCTCCCAAATAAAAGGTCTCAGCAAAGAAGATTAAGACGACATCAGCAACTTTCCATGAAATTTTCATGTACTGTGACGCTGAAGACGAATGGAAAAACACAGACGTGTAAATGGATAAATGTGTGTATCAAGCAGTCTTGAGGAAGCAGTTGTTAATGCTATTAACTTTGTTTGACAACTGCGCAACCATTCTACCAGATGAAGATATTTTGGAATTTAATCAGTTGTGTGGGTAAACAATTCAAATGAAACATGAAAGATTTTGAAATTAACTGAGAATTATGGAGAGAAATCTTTCAATTACTAACAATATTGTCATAGTTACAAGTCTGAGAGTTCACTTTTAAATTACCTTAATGACCTCCGGAAGAAAATTGTTATTATGGACTACACATTTTGTATCTTCATAAACAAAGCCATACTGCAAATTCAGTGATTATAATGAGGAAAATTATAAATAATGAAACATCTGAAAATCTGCTTGTTTTTTGCCCCTTTCAATTCAGCAGCTTGCCTCAGTCAGCCTGATCACTGGAGCTTTAAATATTCTTATCGAAATTAAATCAAATACAAAACAACTTTCAGCTTTAGTCCTGATTACAATTTGATACAGGGATGTCAAATACATTACATTTCTGAGGGACAACTTAATGAACACTTATAATTAAGCATACGGTCCATTATTTTTTAATAGTGCGGCAACAGTCACGCGCCCACATAAGGTTGTGACAGTGGAGAGATCCTAGCCTTAATGATTTAGATTAGCATCAGAACGTTCCCGCAGTGTGAGTCGTGAAGCTGTAGAATCTCATCCATCTAGACTTGATGCTGTTCATTTTAATGATATCATTTTAAGCAAACGCATTACGTCGTCCAGGGTGGACATTGAGCATATACATCTGTGTACTGAGACCTAAGCCTTCCATTCTCAGTAGGGACAACACACTGGGAAATACGTGACTGGAATTACAACGCTGCATAACAGCATCCAAGACCAACATAAGCAGTTTCTTTTGTGTTAACATAACATAATGATGACACCTTTTCCTATGACTAAAGTGTATGTACTGCTTAGTTTGCCTAAAAATTTAATAGTATCTTGGTGTTTCTGCCTCCACTACATGTCCTGGCAAGCTATTCCACACAGCGACCACGTCTATTTTGCTCTTCAATTTTTTTTGACATATTGGTTTTTGTTTGACACTGACAATGAATGTTGTATATTTTTGTTATTGTGTGGGGGGAAATGTATGGGTCATAAATAGTTTACAAATGAAAATTATTATTGTGGTTCACAAAAAGCGAATACTAGAGATGAGGTACTGGTAAAGTTTCCAAAGGTTTCCAAACTCAATCCTGGGGACCCACTGTGCATGCTGGTCTTCATTTCCACCATAATTACAACCTCTGAACAGTAATGATCTCTTAATTGTTCTTAATTAGACACTTAATGTCTACTGAAGGATGATTTACCCTCTTGAAGTCGCATTATGTCAGAAACAGTCATGTATTCCACGAAGAAGAACTCCACATTCAGATCTTACTTACTGACTTTTAATCAGTCAGATCAACTACAGCTTTAATTGTCTGTAATGCGCTATATGACAAAGATTCCATGACTAAGATGTTACATTTTTTAATCGATTTTAGAAATCATCTGTGATGGATGAAAGTCTTGTCACCTAATTGCTGAAACAAAACTGTTAAAAACTACAAACCCGTGGCTGGAACACCACAAAAAACTATTTTAGACTTATATTTAGACTTAGAATCTTATTTTCATTTCTTGGTTTGCTAAAGAAGCAGATGAGGTGAGGCAATTCTATGCCATAGGGGTGAGAAAATCTCACTTTTCAAGCAAACAGTACCTTAAAACAAGCCAATATGAGCCTACTGGAGAGAAAAAAGACTAAAACACTCCTTGGGACAGATGGGGTTTTTTTTTGCAGTGAATAAGTGAAAATACAAAATTAGGTTCAAACACATTCAACTCAACCTTAATTCATCAGGTAGTCGCCTGCCCGGGGACTCAAGATGAAAACTAGCCTTCCTGGCTAACGCTGGCACATTTATAGTCATGTTATTAATGTGTATTGTCACTGTTAAATAAACAAATAAACTAATGCATAAATAAATGAATCGGGAAATTTTGGCGGTAACAGAAAGAGCATGCCCAGCGGGGCACAGCGGGAGCGTGTTTGAAAGGCACTGTTTCAGACAGAGGTGGCAGATCCCCAGTCCTAAGGAGACACCCGTCTGTCTGAGATGGCACTCTCCTCCCACGGGCATCCGCAGATAATTTCACATATTTTCCACAAAGTCCATTATTCCCCCCCCCCCCCGTTCAGCAAGCATCCGTTGCTACCTTTGGAGATGTGACAGAAACTCCATTAGAGAGACGGTGACATTACTTAAGAGAAAGGGCATCACACAGTCGGCTGACGCAAATTAAGCGCCTGTCCGCTCATATGCATTCAAAATGGAGCTATACCACTGTGACGGAAACACGCTCCGAATGCGCTGATTCTGAGGCTATTACGGCTCGCTGACGTCGAGCTTGCGCCCGTGTGTGTATGTGTGTGTGTGTGTGTGTGTGTGCGTGTGTGTATGTGGGTGTGTGTGTGTGTGTATGTGTGTGTGTGTGTGTGCCCCACTTGGCTATTTCATTAAGTAAAATCTCAATAAATGACTTTAATAATGAGCTTGCAAGAATCTTTTCTATGTCCGTTTTGTTTTGAACAAACTATAGTCCCCACTTGGCAGGTCTAGAGTGACAGTCCCCGCTTAGTGGCATAAACGTGCGTGTGTGTGTGTGCGTGTGTGTGTGTGTATATGTGTGTATGTGTGTGTGTGTATGTGTGTGTGTGTGTGTGTGCGTGTGTGTGTGCGTGTGTGTGCGCGTGTGTGTGTGTGTGTGTGTGTGTGTGCGTGTGTGTGCGTGTGTGTGCGTGTGTGTGTGTGTGTGTGTGTGCATGTGGCTGGGTGAGAGAGGGGCCTGGGGATGGGGTGACGGATCTTCTCCATCCCCAGCCTTCAGAAGGAGCTGCCCCCCTCCCCTCCCCTCGTTGGAGTGTGCCACTCAGGCAGCGGAGTGGCGAGCCCCCAGCTGGGCCGGATTTGGGAAATGCCAGTGAGCATGGAGCGCTTGCTTCAGTAGGCTCGGCCGGCGCGGCCCGTCGAGGAGGTGCCGGCGGGAACAGTGTGCGTGAGGGTGGCGGCGGACCCCCCCCCCCGACCGAGACGACCTCCCCCGCTTTGCGGATGTTCGGCCCGTCGCCAGCGCAATTCAAGGAGAAAATGGCCCCGACCGATCAATCCTGGCTGTGCGGACGCGGGGGGGCGGGGGGCTGACATCTGTCCGCCAAGCGCTGACATTCTCCACCCAAATCCAGAGAGTCCCGCTATCTCGGACGCCGGCCATTTTGTGGCCTCAGTCCGCCAGCGTCCTTCTGCAGGGCTCCAGACTAACTTAGCGCCTATGTCCTTCTGCAGGGCTCCAGACTAATTTAGCGCCTATGTCCTTCTGCAGGGCTCCAGACTAACTTAGCGCCTATGTCCTTCTGCAGAGCTCCAGACTAACTTAGCGCCTATGTCCTTCTGCAGAGCTCCAGACTAACTTAGTGCCTATGTCCTTCTGCATAGCTCCAGACTAACTTAGCGCCTATGTCCTTCTGCAGAGCTCCAGACTAACTTAGCGCCTATGTCCTTCTGCAGAGCTCCAGACTAACTTAGCGCCTATGTCCTTCTGCAGAGCTCCAGACTAACTTAGCGCCTATGTCCTTCTGCAGAGCTCCAGACTAACTTAGCGCCTATGTCCTTCTGCAGAGCTCCAGACTAACTTAGCGCCTATGTCCTTCTGCAGGGCTCCAGACTAACTTAGCGCCTATGTCCTTCTGCAGGGCTCCAGACTAACTTAGTGCCTATGTCCTTCTGCAGAGCTCCAGACTAACTTAGCGCCTATGTCCTTCTGCAGAGCTCCAGACTAACTTAGCGCCTATGTCCTTCTGCAGGGCTCCAGACTAACTTAGCGCCTATGTCCTTCTGCAGGGCTCCAGACTAACTTAGCGCCTATGTCCTACTGCAGAGCTCCAGACTAACTTAGCGCCTATGTCCTTCTGCAGAGCTCCAGACTAACTTAGCGCCTATGTCCTTCTGCAGAGCTCCAGACTAACTTAGCACCTATGTCCTTCTGCAGAGCTCCAGACTAACTTAGCGCCTATGTCCTTCTGCAGAGCTCCAGACTAATTTAGCGCCTATGTCCTTCTGCAGAGCTCCAGACTAACTTAGCGCCTATGTCCTTCTGCAGAGCTCCAGACTAACTTAGCGCCTATGTCCTTCTGCAGAGCTCCAGACTAACTTAGCGCCTATGTCCTTCTGCAGGGCTCCAGACTAACTTAGCGCCTATGTCCTTCTGCAGGGCTCCAGACTAACTTAGCGCCTATGTCCTTCTGCAGAGCTCCAGACTAACTTAGCGCCTATGTCCTTCTGCAGGGCTCCAGACTAACTTAGCACCTATGTCCTTCTGCAGGGCTCCAGACTAACTTAGCGCCTATGTCCTTCTGCAGGGCTCCAGACTAACTTAGCGCCTATGTCCTACTGCAGAGCTCCAGACTAACTTAGCGCCTATGTCCTTCTGCAGAGCTCCAGACTAACTTAGCGCCTATGTCCTTCTGCAGAGCTCCAGACTAACTTAGTGCCTATGTCCTTCTGCAGAGCTCCAGACTAACTTAGCGCCTATGTCCTTCTGCAGAGCTCCAGACTAATTTAGCGCCTATGTCCTTCTGCAGAGCTCCAGACTAACTTAGCGCCTATGTCCTTCTGCAGAGCTCCAGACTAACTTAGCGCCTATGTCCTTCTGCAGGGCTCCAGACTAACTTAGCACCTATGTCCTTCTGCAGGGCTCCAGACTAACTTAGCGCCTATGTCCTTCTGCAGAGCTCCAGACTAACTTAGCGCCTATGTCCTTCTGCAGAGCTCCAGACTAACTTAGCGCCTATGTCCTTCTGCAGAGCTCCAGACTAACTTAGCGCCTATGTCCTTCTGCAGAGCTCCAGACTAACTTAGGGCCTATGTCCTTCTGCAGAGCTCCAGACTAACTTAGCGCCTATGTCCTTCTGCAGAGCTCCAGACTAACTCAGCGCCTATGTCCTTCTGCAGGGCTCCAGACTAACTCAGCGCCAGATCGTCCGGCAGGCCCAAGACTGAATTAGCACCGGCTAAACTCTCATGGGCAGAAAGACAGCTCCAAAATTGATAATCTGTAGATCTCTAAACTCTCATGGGCAGAAAGATAGCTCCAAAGTGGTCCATAATCTGTTTAACTCTTCCACTGCCGAGCAGTCAGATTGCAAAACTGACTGTGCCATTCATTTGAATTGGGGACATGAGTCTCTGGTCTTAATCTCAATACCCATATATTTTACAACATTCAATAAATATAACATAAATAATATTTTAGAAAATATTTCAGGAGGACTTCATGATTTCTTTGTGTGAGGTTTGTAATATTTAACAGTCTAGTTTCAAGCCCTTCCCTGTAAATCGTCAAACAAGCAAATAAAGCAAGTAATAAAACAATAGAGACACAATATAATTTTACCTTCTTTCTGTCAGCAGAAAGGAAAGGTTTCTTCTCTGCAATATATCTATCTACAGTAGCTTAGTTACGATTAGAATAATTTTATCCAAAACTGGTCCAATCATTATCATCATTACCATTGCATTATTGTAGAGTTTATTATTCAATTACAAAGCGATCTTCTACTTTCCGGCTGAATTTGCCCATGTCACGGCATGCTTCCTTCATGAACTTGGAATGAAGTTAATAAATAAATGAAGTTGGAGTAAAGAGACTGCGCCGTTTTCAGAGCACGGAGCTTAAGCGTCCCTCACTAAAGGACACATCTGTGATGTGAGTCCTTCTGCCTCGCCAAGAACCTATGTGCCAGGCCCGGAGACAGCTCAACCCACGCCGTTTGTTTATTGATTATTTATTGGCTTACTCTACGGGTGGAACCTGTGGAGACGCTGCCGGCTGTGCACTGGGGACGTTATTCTCTGACACGACGTCCCCTGCCAGACCAGGCCAGGCGAGTGTTCCGGTGACACGATGTCAGCAGGGCGGGAGACTCACATGAAACTGGTCAAGCTTGGCATTAGCTTGGGTTTCCATTATAGGAAGATTCGCAGCTACAAGTAATACTGCTATAACTGCTATAACATATCACATGCTATAATGCTCCCTAATACAGACGGGGCCAAATACAGAGACCACATATTGTTCTTATTATTACTCATACTGTGTAATAATTCATTAGTCTTCGTGCATGATGCACCTCGGGCGCAGATTAAAGTAGATGTGTCTGTAATCTCACTATAGTCCTCAATATACAGCACATATCTCAGAATATTGACCCTGCTTCCTCTTAGGTAGTCAGACATGCTCCAGAAAGCAGAGAGAAGACGGATCTGTTTCCACATCAGACACTGCTGACACCAAGTCACTGCTGTACAAGCTGTCAGAGTCTGTGACATGTGCACGCACACACGGACATGTATGCACACGCACACGCAGACATGCACACGGGACTACGAAGAGAAACATGGGAGTACAAGAGAAACCGGGCTTCTTTCTTAAGGCTCATTACCTGGCCATTCTGAGATGCGGTGCTAATTTAATCCAGGACTGTTGCATCTATATTTATCTTGATACTGTCGTCGCTTATTACTTACTGACTTGGTCTATTTACCGTGTGTACGAGACTTGATGTTCATGGCTGATCATTTGTGAATTGTACCTTATCCCACCTGTTCTGTAGTTGTTCTCATGACCTATGCAATTATCGCACTTTGCTTTGGATAAAAGCATCCACCAAATGTAATGTAATATAATGTAATGTAATATAATGTAATATAATGTCATGTAATGTAATGTAATGTAATGTAATATAATGTAATGTAATATAATGTAATGTAATATAATGTCATGTAATGTAATGTAATGTAATATAATATAATGTCATGTAATGTAATGTAATGTAATGTAATATAATGTAATATAATGTCATGTAATGTAATGTAATGTAATATAATGTAATGTAATGTAATGTAATATAATATAATGTCATGTAATGTAATGTATTGTAATGTAATGTAATGTTAGGAAATGTAAAGTGTGCAGCAGGGAGGGGAACTTGGGCTGTGACCAGAACACAGTCTGCAGCAGGGGCCAGGCTGGGTCTGCAGACACAATGTAGCCCACTGCAGAGCAAACCCTGTTTCTGGAGATCTACCGTCCTGAAGGTTTTCACTTCAACCCTAATTTGGCACACCGGATTCTGCTAATTAGCAACTCAATGAGATCTGAAGCTGTTGAATGAGGCAAGCTTTGTTAGGGTCGGAGTGAAAACCTATAGGACGGTAGATCACCAGGACCAGGGTTGGTGACCACTGGTGTACAGCAACAATGATCAAATCTAGTCCTGGTTTTCTTCCCTCCCAGGTAATTAACTGACAAGTTAGTGCTACTGATTGGCCAGACTGGCTTCACACCTGAGGGTGGAAAACCAGCAGGTCTCGGTCCTCGACGACCATAATGTGATGATCCTTGGCGTGCAGCATAACTGCAGAGACACAGTACTGCAGAAAAAAGTAGGTGTTTGTGAGAATAAACAGTTCAACATTCTTCAAAGGCATTTGAATGGTAGTGAAATAGTGCCCATATCAGGAATAATACTATTATAACAGGAAAAAACTAAACACACTGTACGATGAACGACCAACCGCTTTCTTTGTCCTTTTCCTGGTGGTGAAACAGTCCCTGCAGTATCTCATCATCACGTTTCGTTCTGTTGGAGACTACACTGTACACAGTAACACATCAAACCAGCTGTGAGAACACCAGCACCTCACCTTTACACCTCTACACTGTAGCATAGCACACGTGACGGAAGCCACTGTTTAGTGCAAGTGCAAAAAAAAAAGTATAAATCCAATGACCCATAAAAATATTAGTGTCTGCCATGCTGAAAGAAAAAATGATCAAGCTCGGTTTTGAAACAGCTGGTAGCTGGTTGACCAGTTAGACCAGCTCCAGACTCAACATAGTTCGACCAGCACAAGCTCGATTTTGAAACAGTTGGCAGCCGGTATTTCAAGTTGGTCATAGCTGGATTTTACACCAGGGTGGTGCGGTTAGAAAACCAAGACATCTGTGCGGATTCAGTGCAATCTTTCCCAAAATCCAGGTCAAGATGGCTAGAAATTGCTTTAGCCAAGAGTCGGCAAATTTAGTAATTAGTAAAAATGCCGTAAAAGGACAATTAGGCTTCAACGAGTAAATGTCTATTACTTATGGATGGCCACACAGAGATTTTCTCTTAAAATCACAGATGCCATACACTGAAAGCTTAGACTGTCCTCTACTGGGTAAAATAGTTCCAAAACAGAATGGATTAAAGCACTGTACTCCCTTTAAAATACAAGTAGGTTATTACACGTGACTGATATAATGTCTACCCCCAAGTCGGAGGTGCTTGTTAAGTGGCCAATCTACTCAGTAATGATGGCACAGCTCAATATTTATTTGTTGGGTATCACCGGTGAAGCCGGAGCAGAGATTTTGTCGTTCCCACTCATAGTTGGGTTGCAGGGGCACTACATGTCGAGTTCAGGCGTCTCACGGCGGCATCGTCATAGCCACTAGGCGTAATCTCAAAAGGTGTAACCTCCAACTCCGAGTAATCCTTCAGCCATTTTGTAAAAGCTCATCAGTCCATATTACATTTGTGACAAAAGCGACAAAGACATAAATGTTAAGCTTTTAGAAGCGTGTGTTCACTTGTTCTCCCCCACCCCAGTTCCCACTGACGAAGCTCAACCTTGTTTCTGGCACTTGGAAGTCAAACAAGCAGCCGGGATGATGAGCTACAGTCACTGGATTATACATCAAAACCCAGGGGGTTCTTCAAGCGGCAGCTCGCATTTAATGATGCAGAGGCCAGCCCGGTCCTCTGGAAGTAAGGGGAAGGTACAAAGCGCTTCTCCTTCCCACAAAATTGGGTTTGCCGAGAGCCTGAAGTCACCGAAATTCTTTAAACAAAATGAAAGATACCCCGTCTGAGGTCTCATCAATAAGCCATGAGATGGCGTAATCATGTCCCACAAGCCTCTCTGAATAATTGAGGCCACATTACTGTGTGGAAAAGGCCCTGATGAGGGAACTGCAGGCCTCCTCATTAATACTGCGCTGTGCCAAGCTCACTTCCTGGGGCCCCTTTTCTGAGAAGTTCTTATAAAAGAATAATCTTTAAAAAATATTTTCCACATACTTCAGCCAAACAATGCCAACGATTTTAGTTTCATTTCTGAGTCAGTTCCTTGAAAGAAAGTTTGGGGAAAAGGGTTTTTGTGTCTTAAATATTAAAATATTAGCTAATCCCCTTTAATATAAGTGCCGTTTATCTTTTTTTGAGAGAGTAATCACAATATATTCTTAATCGGATTAACTGTGAGCCGAAGATCTAATGGAAGAACTGCATTTTAAAATTGAGAACTTGGCTGCTAAGTCGTTTTCATTTAATTTTATTTTGCTAATGTTATCGCAAGGGCACGGGATCAAAGCTGCACTTTGGTTTAAAAGTAATTGATCGCCCCCAATTATCAACACTAGCTGAGCAAGGACAGTGCATGCCAACTTTTTTGTTTTTAATAAACATTCTGAATGAAAAACTGATTCATGAACAAGACTACAGTTTTCAGCTTGTACTGCTGTAAGTGCGATTCCAGTAGTCTAACTCATTTCACTCATAATTCAATATAGTAGACCTACATTTTTTTAATGAATAGGCTTATATTTGTTGGAATCAACATACCTACAAGATGCAAACAATATAAAATATACTTATATTCTTAATGGCACCCCAAAGTGGGGCCGCCTGTAGTGTAGTGGCTACGGTATATGACTGGGAGCCGCAAGGTTTTGTGGTTCAATCCCCAGTGTAGCCACAGTAAGATCTATGCAGCAGCTTCAGCAAAGCCCATAACCCCACATGACTCCATTACATTACATTACATTATTGGCATTTGGCAGACGCTCTTATCCAGAGCGACGTACAACAAAGTGCATACCCATAACCAGGGATAATTTCGCTGAAAGACCCTAGAGGGAAGTACAATTTCAATTGCTACCTGTACAACAAAGATAAGGACGAGGGCCCCTTTTTTTTTTTTTTGAGAACAAAGAAACAAACAAACAGAGCAAAAGTGACCAAAGTTAACTATCCAAACACTGCTTACCTAGCCAACTAAAAATACCAATACACAAAGCAAGTCACAGAGACAACAATTAAGGTCACAGGGAGGTAGGGAGGGATGGGGAGAGGTGCTGCTTGAAGAGGTGTGTCTTCAGCTTGCGCTTGAAGGTGGGGAGAGATTCTACAGTTCTGACCTCAACGGGGAGTTCGTTCCACCACCGTGGAGCCAGAACAGACAGTAGTCGTGAGCGTGAGCGTGTGACTCCAGAGGGGATAGTCCCCTGCATAGTCTAATCAGCTGTAAGTCACTTTGGATATAAGTGTCAGCTAAATGTAATGTCAAAATGGAAAATATCTGTCTATCCTTTTGTCCAGACACATGAATGAATATTGAATAGGAATTTATTTCAAAATTAGGTTAACCAGAGCCCTGTTAGCAATAGTAATTGTCTGTTACCACTTCATATGGGACATGGGATTGGATTTTAGGAGACCGACAAACATAAAACTATTTTTTCAATAAAGGACAATATCGGAATATACACTATGAAAAAGCTGAAGACTGAAAGCACTGTCTGCTGTACCACCAAACATCAACACACGCAACCCATGCAAAAAATGACTGTCCTCTGACATTGACGTATCCTACAGTAACGTCTGCACAGCAGCTGGATAAATACCCCAGGGGTAAACTAAAAACATAGTTTTACAGCGATATAGCCCAACGCAAATGCTCAATGTACGTGAGTTACAGAGTATGCTAGTAACAGGGCCAGTCCTGGTCACCAAACTTTGCAGTGCGCAGTATATGCAAGGTCCCTAAAACACTAATGCAAGTTAACTGTGCTATTCAAGATGTACGAATGCATCCGATGCATTTGTGTCCAATTTCCTTTTGCTCTGGATTGCAAAAACCTTCAGAAATGTGAAATCTTTATCGCTCTTTAAAAAGAATGTGTAGGCTGACAGCACTCCAAACTCCAAGACACTAAACTCCAAAGAAAAAAGAAAAATGCCTTTATTATTTGGCTGTAACATTTTTTAAACATAATAAATTAAAAGTCCACCAGCAGGTGTTCTTACTTTTGAACTTAATTTATCTTTGCTTGTGTCTCTCCGACAAGACCAATGGCTTACCTAAACTATACTGCTATATTAGTATGCAAGACTCAGTTGCAGATTGCAGGTGTAATGCCATTTTGAAGTAACAAATGATTGGTACTTTATAATGATAAAATGAAAAGATTAAATAAAAGAAACACAATTTTAGAAAATGGTGTAACCGTGGGAAGAAATGCAGGGATTTATGGGGGATGGGTTTCAGAGATCTGCGAGGCGGATCAGCTCAGCTGCGAGACAGTGTCAAGGTTTAATGAGCTTTTAAACTCTAACAAGCCCTCGGACAAGGGCTTAACCCATTCCACAGTGTCACAGCCCTGACCCCTCCCCCCAGCAGGCTACAGGTCACCGTGGAAACGTTTGGGTCACTTTCCCATGGTGGCCTGTCCACCCATTATGGGAGGTGCTTTGACACTCGGGTGGGGGGTGGGGGTAGCGGGGGGGGGGGGGGGCTGAAGGCTCAGTGACATCACTATGCCCCGCCCTCCCAGGAATCCCTTTGTTCGGTCAACATGACAAGGCACCTCGGTTTTCCAAACGCTGTTCCGTTATGTGTTTGAAAGTGGAGGTGAATGAGGGGGTATTGGAGAGGTACACTGTCAAAAATTACTGTCTTTACAAGCATTTTAGTCTTGTAACATTACTTAAGATCTTGTTTTTTTTTCTCTCAAGTAGAGAATATTAGCTTGTTTTAAGTTTGCTTGCCAAGTGAAATCTTCTTATTCAATTACCTCATTGGTGATAATTTGTCTTATTTAGCTAAAAAGTTAAAGTTAAATAAATATATATTTTAAGTCAAAAAAAAAAAAGCGTACACTGCAAAAAAACAAAAAATAAGTCTGACTCATTTCAAGATCCGCCAATAAAATAAGAACATTTAACTGATACTCTCTACTTGAAAAAAATCTTAATCTCATTACAAGACTGTAAGACGGCCATTTTTTGCAGTGTGGAAAGAAGTAATAAAATGGCGGGAACGTCATTAGAACAAACGGCAGCTCGGATGATGACAGCTGCTTCCCCCGAAAGCAGAGGGCGGGGGGTCTGTATGGGGAGGGCGGGGGGTCTGTATGGGGAGGGCGGGGGGTTGTGTGTGGGGAGCGGGGACACGGCGGACGGCGGTCCCCTGGGCGATCGGCGAAGTCACCAGTGGGAGAACAACAAAGGCCTTTCCGTGTGCATCGCACAGATGTGCCCAGAGCCGGGCTGTCGGAAGTGGTTAGCGTGACGGCCAATCACAGTTCATTATTCCCCCCTCACAGGTCAGTGGGCGACAGGCTAGGCCAGCACGCTTCATTGGCCGCTACTGCTCCCTCGTTAAAAGGTGTGCCACGTGAATTGATTAACTCGTATCAATAAATCAATTCCTAACACTCCCAAGGCAGATATCCACTCTCACTGAGCACTTTATTAGGTAGACCTGTACATCAGCTTGTCAATGCAAATATTTCAACAGTCGGTCATGTGGCAGCAACTAAATGCAGCTGATTTTCGGACCAAATGTCAGAAGGTTGAAGAAATGTGATTTAAGTGACCGTGGAAGGATTGTTGGTGCCAGACAGGATGGTTTGCGAATCTCAGAAACTGATGATCTTCTGGCATTTTCATGCACACCAGTCTCTAGAGTTTGCAGAGAATGGTGTGAAAAACAATCCTCCTCAGATTCATTGTATGGAACCAGGAACATGCTGAAGATTTCTGAAAGTTTCCTGGAAAATGTCCTCCCTTTGCAACTCTAGTGACTAGACAGCCCTCACGGAGCACAATAAACAAAACCAAGCATCTGGAGTTTGCTAAACTCTGGAAGGGAGTGCTACAGTGTATGGTGAGATGGGACCAAAATTGAACATCAAAAGTGGCAAGAGTGGAATGCATATAAGGAGAAGCACCTCATATCTACTGTCAAATATGGAGGTGGGTAATTCTTCTTTTGGAGGTGTTTTACTGCCAGTGGTTCAGGGGCACTATTTAAGATCAATGACACGATTAATTAAAAAAAGCAGGAAATTATTTCAGAAAAGCTGGTTGCCTCTACTAGGAAGCTGAGACTTGGTTGTCCAGTAGCACAATGACTCCAACAATACATCAAAATCCACACAGAAAGGATTAAGTGAAAACTACACTCATGTTCTGCAATGGGCATCTCAGTCTCCAGACTTAAAACCCATGAAAATCCCATGGTCTGAACTGAAGAGGGGGTCCAAAAGGGCAAGCCCAGGCATATCAACGATTCTGAAAACTTGTGCATGGAGGAATGTTCAAAAATCCCTTCAAATCTCTTCTCTAACCTTGTCACAAATTATAGGAAAACAGTCATGGCTCTTATCTTTGCTAGGGGTGTTTGTACAAAGTATTCAACCATAAGTGCCAATAATTGTGGAACCTGTTTTTGGGGAAATATATATTTTTTTTCTTACACTGGTTGATTGCATTGAATCATTAATAAACCACACTACTTTACACATGTTGCAAAATAATGCCTATGCCAATAACCGTATGTGTAACAAGGGTGCCAATCATTCTGGAGCCCACCGTATATATAACTGCGGTCCAGTGTAGTGTACGCATGGCTTATCGTTTTCCTCATCCGACGGTGTGAACAACACCGATAATTAGCATTATTTTCCCACATTAAAAGTCAAACGGGATTAAACGAATTGCATTAGGTAAACAAAACAAAAAAAAAAGCAATAGCTGGGTCCATGTCATTGTACAAGGGGTGTTGCTCCTCGTTAGTGTACAAATGTTGTCCTTTCCACAACGATGAACGGCGCGCAGAGCATGTGCGCCCGGGCGAGCTACGCCCATCGCCCACAATGCAACGGGGCTTCAGCTGCGAAAGGGACGTGTCCGTATCTAATCTCCCCGCTCGCACCTCGCTGAAGGTGCACACACATTAAACACGGCGAAGCGATTAGTCCCGGGCGCGTTCACATCTGGAGCCGCCACGCGTAGCCTGCCGGGGCCCCGGTGGTTTAGCGCCGGCCGCTAACGAATCGTGAAGCGAAAATCGGACATTGCCAAATTGTATTAAAGGGAGCGAGACGGGAACGAGACGGGAACGCGGCGGTTAAATCGGCGCGCTCGGGGACGACGCGGCACGGCGGCGGTTTCCGCTCGAGAGAGCCATGAATAAAGGATGAGGACGCTGGTAATTACGGCAGTCTGCGGCCGTACCTCTGTCACGGTGTTAAAGTTGAGCGATGAGAAAAGCAGACCATGCGTGTTGTTTTGCGCATCTCTGTTTGTCCATTAGTATGCAGGAACATAGCATAATTGTGATGTTCTGGAACTCTGACACTGCTATATCGCAGGATATCCATCTTCAAGTTGTCAAGAAGTCAAATCAGTAGAAGTTAATGATAAGTGCGCGTCAGAAGCTTTCCTATGGCATGTAGTGCATAGAGTCATACAGTATAATAAGGAGATTGAACACAAGGTACAGTGCCTTTCTCCTTTTAAATCAGTAGAAGTTAATGATAAGTGTGAGTCAGAAGCTTTCCTATGGCATGTGGTACATACAGTCATACAGTATAAGGAGATTTAACAGTGCCTTTCTCCTTGCACCATGGCATAGGCGCATTCGCCAGACAAAAAGCATTTGACTTTTTCTTTTACATAATAAAAGTGTCTTGATGAACAAAAACAGGCTGTGGTGAAAATATTTTCCAAACAATATTAGCTATTTCACTTATTGAATGTCCCTTGTAGTTTATTATGGCTACACACACAGAGATATGTATACAGTAGAGTATATCCTTAAATTGGTGCCTGTCCGTAAGCTCAAGGGCTTTTGAGATATTTCAAAAATATCTGGCGAATCAATCTTACAGGAAACCGAAGGGAAGCGTCGAATGTCATTGAGCAATGAGCACGGGTTGTGTCAGCAGCTACCTCTGAGCAGAGGCCTGGGGCTGTTTGCCTCGTCGTCTCCTCAGCAGGGCCACCGTCAGCTGGGCTCCTGCCCCGAGGGACCCGTCTGTGGACCGCGCTGCTCGGCTCTCAGCGGCGTTCCCGACGTCGTGTGTGAACAGCTACGCACACAAACAGAGCGCTTACGCAGGGAAGATCTGAACAGCTACACACACAAACAGAGCGCTTACGCAGGGAAGATCTGAACAGCTACGCACACAAACAGAGCGCTTACACAGGGAAGATCTGAACAGCTACACACACAAACAGAGCGCTTACGCAGGGAAGATCTGAACAGCTACACACACAAACAGAGCACTTACGCAGGGAAGAGGATCCCAACAGCTACGCACACAAACAGAGCGCTTACACAGGGAAGATCTGAACAGCTACGCACACAAACAGAGCGCTTACGCAGGGAAGATCTGAACAGCTACGCACACAAACAGAGTGCTTACACAGGGAAGAGGATCAGATCAGCTACGCACACAAACAGAGCGCTTACGCAGGGAAGATCTGAACAGCTACGCACACAAACAGAGCGCTTACACAGGGAAGATCTGAACAGCTACACACACAAACAGAGCGCTTACGCAGGGAAGATCCCAACAGCTACGCACCCAAACAGAGCGCTTACACAGGGAAGATCTGAACAGCTACGCACACAAACAGAGCGCTTACGCAGGGAAGATCCCAACAGCTACGCACCCAAACAGAGCGCTTACGCAGGGAAGAGGATCCGAACAGCTACACACACAAACAGAGCGCTTACACAGGGAAGAGGATCCCAACAGCTATGCACACAAACAGAGCTCTTACGCAGGGAAGATCTGAACAGCTACGCACACAAACAGAGCGCTTACACAGGGAAGATCTGAACAGCTACACACACAAACAGAGCACTTACACAGGGAAGAGGATCAGAACAGCTATGCACACAAACAGAGCGCTTACACAGGGAAGATCTGAACAGCTACGCACACAAACAGAGCGCTTACACAGGGAAGAGGATCAGAACAGCTATGCACACAAACAGAGCGCTTACACAGGGAAGAGGATCAGAACAGCTACACACACAAACAGAGCGCTTATGCAGGGAAGAAAATTGCATGCAGTAAATAACACGCACAACCTGTGCTTTTCAGATAGCAAAAAAAACTAAAGTCAGTCCTAACAATAATATTTTAGTTTCATATTTAGACATATAATCTTATTTAATAAACTTAGCAAATTTAACAGCTCATATTTTGTACTGTTGTACTTGATGAAGTCTTATTATTAAATGCTTGTTAAGACACTTCTTGCAGTGCAGAAGCAGGATGGCAAACTGAAGAAAAGGAACCGGTCTGGAGCTCACAGGTATTGAACCTTAATTACAGTCTGCAAACGGTCTAATATTTCGACGTGTACACTTTCTTCATCTGGAAAGAAGCATTAGTCTGTTTGCAGTAACAGCGTAATACCCATTAGCCGCAGACTGATTCCTTTATCTCACTTCCAACAATTAAGATTTTTACAAATGACAGCAAATTGTTCTGGATTCTTGGCATGAGATTGTCATTTCAACAAACATCTTTATTTAAAAATTTAGGATCATAAATATTTCAGGTGTCTATGGATAAAGAAATTAAGGGGGGGGACATTCAGAAAGGGTTATTGTAAAATGGCAGCTGCACCAAATTATGCATGTCCGTCTCCTAGTGCTATAAATAAACAGATGACATTTGCACCAATGGGTGATCCAGAAAGGGGAGAAAAAAAACGAAATGGGAAAAGACAATTTGTTATTTTCTGGCCTATGATAATCTTCTTAGATGTGTCTGCATGGGGTGTTTTTTGTTTTTTTGATAGCCCTGACCCCCTAGTGACCCCATTTCGCACGCTGGGCCCGCAGCGGTCTACGAATGGAATGAGAGCCACGCAGAGGCCGCGGCGTTCAAAGCAAGGGCCAATCCCGTCGCGTACACCGGCGGAGACGTCTTAAAGGGCACGATGATTGGCAGGAACCCCTTTTCCCTCTTCCCCTCTCAGAAATGGTCCCCCCGCTTCCGCGTACAGCCAGCTCAAACGCGTGTAAAATACCAGGCCGTAATTGGGTTAAGCTGCGGGTCTCCGTAGCAACGTGGTTTGGGAGAGGCATGGGTGAGACCCACCTCCGCGTGTGCGCCTCCGTTCCGCCTCCCCGCCTCCCGCGCCCCCTGGTCATTGAGGGTTGCTCCGCTTCGAATCTTCCGGAAGGTCAGGACAAACTCGGGGCGAACCTGCAGGAAGGGCCAAAGGCAATGAGTCAGCACTGACTGCAATACACACCGCAGAACAAACGTACAACAGCTTCACAAACATTACAATACCAAAAGCCAAAAATAAGCCAATCTCAACAACATTTAGACTTAAAATCTTATTTCTATTAAATGTTTTACTAAAAAAAAAAAAAAAAAATACTGCCAATGAGGTGAGTCAGTTGGACTCGATTTGTCAGGTAAAAACATGTAATTTGTCAAGCAAACAGTAACTTAAAACAAGCTAATATCTTCTAGATTTTAAGTCTCATTGGACTAAAACACCTTTTAAGACCTTTTTGGCAGTGTACCATCTCTTTTACCATGGAGATGCAATGAAATAGATTCTTCTCAGATTGTATCCTGTTCTTATCAAATTTCAGAACAAATATGTTGAGTACTTCCTACTGCTGTTGCAGTTAGTTTGCTGTTGCTTTCCAAATGCATACACTCTTTACAGTAAGTGGAGTCTCATTATTTCTTATTTTATTTTCGTTTGGGAAATTCAGAGTACAATTTCATTGGTATGCCTATATTGGACTGCTATTTATCAGATAATTAGATTCCTTTAAATCTGCTTACTCAACATTAAAGAATTAAAAAAGGCAGCTATTTTCTAAGGTGCTTCAAACACCAGTTTTGTAAATGTAGGGTAACAATGTCCATGTCTCGACACAAACACCACTCTTGTGAATGTAGAACACTGTCCATGTCTGAACACAAACACTACTCTTGTAAATGCAGGATAAAACTGTCCAAGTCTCAACACAAACACCACTCATGTCACGCCGGGGGGGACAGAGGAACCAATAGTAGACACTGGAATGATGAAAAAAAGGCAGGTTTTAATTAAGGCAGATGAAGGGGCAGACAGAGCGTAATCAAAAACAGGCAAAGTTCAAAAACCAGGTGGTCAGTCCAAACAGGCGAAAGTACAAACGTGTGATCCAAAGAGAAGAGTCCAAAAAGCAGGCAGGGGTCATAAACAACAAAACAGAAAACAACCAACCGGATAGAATGCCACAAGGGCAAGGGCTCTCGAACAAGGAGGCAAGAAGGGTAAATGAATATCAGGGCTCAGGACTCGAAAATAAAAATATGACGAACTAGCAAGGTGCAACTGAGAGAGATAGGTATAAATACACAGGGGAATGAGACAACCTAGGCGGAGCATGGGAGTGAGGGCGGTCTAAAAAATAAACATCAGGGGAGACACATGAAAGGGCAATCATGACAAGGGAGGAATTAAAACGCGGGACTGGATTCACATAGACACACATGTAATACAAACGGCTCGGGACTGGGGAGTATACAATTGCACTGAGGGTTAAGGATTGTCGAGATAGTGGAGATCAGGGAGAACATTTCGCTGAATTAGGCAAGCAATTTGGGGATAGAACAGGGAGGCAGACTAATAGAGCAGTATTGAAGTAGAGGTAGAGTTAGTCTGTTAGTTAGTTGGGATTAGTATATTAGTGCTATCTACAAACATGACATAGAGAGAAAGCAGGAAGTAAGAACAGCGAGACAGAAGGAATCGTGGGAAACCCACGATGGAGGGACTCGGGATCAGAAAACATTCAGACTCAGACATCACAGGGGAAGACGACTGCAAAGACTGATGAATGTAAACAGAACACCAGACATGAATATGAAAAATAATACATTTACAAAAATACCAAATAAACTAACCGACAGAAATCAGGATCATAACATCTTGTAAATGTAGGATAAAAATGTCTGTGTCTCGACACAAACACCACTTTTGTGAAAGTAGAATAACACTGCCCATGGCTCAACACAAACACCACTCTTGTAAATGTAGGATAACACTATCTGTGTCTCGACAGAAACACCATTCTTGTAAATGTAGGATAACACTGAGTCTCAACACAAACCCTTGGAAAGATGTGGCCCTCTTTCCCGAAGATCCACTCCTGGTCTGGACAATCTCTGATCCTGTTAATGCCATAAAGAATATGGTTTTCACCAGATTAATTGAGCATTGAGCATTGAGCATTGAGCATTTTTTCACAAATAAAGCTATCGTAACATACTTTAATGACTTTTCTTTTCCTGCATGGGACACCTAGTTTGAACTACAGCTAAAAATGTAAGATATTTTATTAATACTGTAATGAGAATGAATGATCATTCATGTTAATACAGTACTACAAAGCATAATGAACACAGGGTGAATACCCAACACTGCAAAAAAAAATACTTAACAAGTATCTTCATCTTATATTTAGACAAAAATCTTATTTCTCTTACTTTTTATGCTAAATGAGACAAAATAACTGCCAATGAGTTGAGAAAGTTTGACTCCTTTAATGTGGTGAAAAATGTTCACTTGTTAAGCGAAACAGTAACTTAAAAATATTTTCTAGGGAAAAAAAAAGATTTTAAGTCTTATTACAAGATTAAAACTGCTTGTTTTTTTGTAGTGAAGGGCTTTCTAACCTGACCAAAGCAGGTGGCTGGAGTTTGTTTTTCCAACTCCTCGCTTTAGCAATGGGCTATAAATGTGAAAAGAGGGCTTCAGCACTGCACAAGCGTGTACCATGACAACTACACGAGAGGCGTGTGAGCGTAGCGGGGTGAGGAGGGAGAGCGGGCGGAATGTCAGCACCTCTTCTGTACGTTCAGCGGGAAGGCCTCGGTGGGAGCGCCATCTCCGTCCGTCAGCGTGACGGGCTGGGCGGAGACGGCCAGGCAGAGCTGAGGCAGGACGCGGCTCAGGATCAGCCCGGTCTGCGAGAGGGAGGGAGGGCCGGACCGGTGAAAAGAAGCAGAAAATAAGAGGAGATGTCACCGATGGCAGGGTCGCTATGCCCGAGTGAACCTGGGGGACATTCGCGGCCGTGGAAAGCGAAATGCGGCGCCCGAGTTATCGCTGGCCGGGGTCCGGGGCCACAGTCTGCGTCACTGAGCTCCCGCGCAACGAGAGCGGGATTTCACAGTTCAGCGGCGAGCAGGGGGGAAGACCTGCGCTGCCTTGCTTCGTCTTTTTCGTGTCGTGGTGTTTGCGCGGAGCGGTGATTTCTGGTCTGTAACAGGGCTGGGGGTTCCTGGGGGAGTAGATGTGAGGGGCGGTGCACTTCTTAGGCATTGCAGTGCACTACTGACTCACACTGCATAATGCGGTAATATGCATCTCTAAATGGGAGTGTACAAGATTACAAATATGTGATTAGAATGTTCTTAACTGAACAGTTCTAGAACACTAGAATAAAAAAATAAAATAAAAATACTCTACTAAAGAGTTAAGAGTTTAAATCTCACACTCGTTCATTGCCACCCCAGGGCTAAACGGTCCGCGCTGAGATCTCAGGGGTTGAATAAAGGGGATGCAATGCTCTTTAGTGTTAATAGGTACTGCTCCTTGTTAAACTCATTCACTGGCTGAGGTCTTGAAGCGTGTCAGGTTGAACCCTCCCTACTTATTTCAGCAGAGAGCGTTAGACACCAATAAACACGCCACAGAGATGCGTGTGTAATGAGGATGCAGAGCTGGATCGGATCAGAAAGATTAGGGCCCTGCAGGGGGATTCACCAAGAAGACCCGATCCCTGCGGAGACTCGTCCTTAGCGTTTTCGCTGCTTTCACGCAAGCATTAAGACGACGTAATCGAGGCTGAAATCTGACACGATGCGTCTGCCTCGCATCGCCCTTTATCGGCACGGCGGGCGGGTCGGATTTCACACTTTCTCATGCGAGATTGCTACCCTCACCGTAAAAAAACCCCATCTGAGGCCTGCTCCGCACGCGGGCTGAAAGACCGCTAAGGACCAATTAAAAGCTATAAAACGCAACTCCTGTCACAAAAGGAACGCTCAGGCTCGGCTCGTCCTGGTCCTGTTGGAGTAAAACGAGGACGAGCCGTAAGAGTCGATGTTCATACGGGCGCGCGGTACGTGTTTACACCCATGAGTGGAACGCTGAAGCGGGAGCGCTGTCCGTGTTCGGCACGCTGCGCACCGAATGTGGCCCCCGGGCAACCGGGCCCTTCCCCAGCGCACAGCCACGCTACCCCTCCATATGAGGAGAACACAGGCATCAATCACCATTCAAAACAGTGTGAAATGCTGATAAATTAGGGCAGAAAAGTGGAAAATGCCGGTGAGCATGAGCAAGAAACTGCCGCTACGCGGGCCAGACCTGCGTCCGCGGGAGTCTGAGGAACGACGGCGGGGTTTGGATTCGCCGAACGCTTCCGGGACTGTTGAACTGGAATTCACCCACAAACAAACAACAGTACAGGCCCCCTCCCCATCCAACCATGCCGACAAGCTTGGATGGAAAATCTCTCATACAATACTGTGCAAAGGCTTTAGGCACATGCAAAACATATTCTTTAAAGCAGTAGATGCTTTCAAAAATGATGAAATCAACAGTTTTAAATATTGAAAAATGTATCATAAAGAGCAGTGAGCATTTAAAAATTAAATTAAATCAGTATTTCTCCTTCGCCTTCATAACCATCAATTCTCTTTGGTACACTGTCCTGCAGTGTTATAAGAAAATCATCTGGTAGGTGATACCAACTTGCCAAAGTTCTTGGCTGTTTCACTTTTGACTATTCAGGTAATCCCAGACAGCCTCGATAAAGTTTTCATCTGAAAAGTGGTCTATTACGTAATATGTTTCTTTATTTAACAAAATGCAAACATTTCACTTTTTGGAAAATTTGCCCTTTTCTACCGACACACTAATGCAGAAAACCAAAAGGACTTTGCACAGTAGCGTATTTCCAACTGTCAGAACCCCCAGCACTACTCCTTGTAATCAAGAGTTTGCATAAGAAACAGATTGCGCCAATCGGGGAATGAGGAATGTCCGACAACCTTAAATCATCAACGACATGCAGCACTAGCACGCTGAGCATGCAGTCAGGCTGACAGGCTAAGCGTCTTGCATGGCAGCCAATCGCCGTTGGTGTGTGTGAATGGGTGAATGTGAAGCATCAATTGTACAGCACTTTGGATAAAGACGCGATATAAATGCCGACCATTTAGCATTTACACACCTTGGTGATGATCCACACGTGCGACAGAGGCCACCCCGTGCCCTGACTGCTCCCGGCCGGACCGGCCCGGTCCACCACGTGGGCTGAAGGAAACAGAACCGTCTGCGGATCGGACTGAGGAAAAGAACGAGACAGGTCAGTTCAGAGAAGGCCATGTATACGTCAGGTTGAAAAGAAATACAGTTTTCTGTATTTGTAGCTGGTACCCCTGGCACCGGTGGTTTTCAGATAATTCTGGAGCCCACTATAGATGTCAACAGGGCTTGATATCTGGAGCTGAAATTCAGCGCTGAAAGCTGCCTCCATTGGCTTGTCCTGACATTTCCAATGGTAAATGGGGGTAGTTGTGTAGTTAAGGCATACTATGCTGGATTTTTACTTTACAAATACTATAAAACAAACACGCAATGATACACTGGCAGCCTGTGTCTCTGTTCAGTTCTGCCCAATACCTTGCTTATCTACTTCTAAAAACTCATCGGGCCTTTTTTGGGTGTGGTCTTTTTAAATTTATGTGCTGTATCACGGAAGCATGTGTCCAACACACTAAACTATTTTTAATTTACTGTCAAATATGAATGAAATCGAATGGGAAATAGGCTTTTTGAGGGAAAATATAGGTATCACAAAGGAGCCACTTCATATCAATTGGTGAAAATAATAGCCTGAGAACTGGCCCTTTGGTTCAGCCCCTTCATTGTCAAGCAGCTCCTCTTCGTTCAGTTTTTCAAAATGACCTGCAGTCTGTCTTTCGCATTGATGCCATTTTAAATCAGGTTAAACACGCAACACAGAAGACATAAACCAGGACATAACTGTTCCAGCGGCAGCCGGGGCCTGAAATGCGTCTCCTCGGAGAAACAGGGACCGCGGCGGGATGATGGGCTTCAGAGGTTCATGCTTAAGCGAATCTAAATATAAACACTTCCTTCACCTCTGGAGATGAGACAGATTTAATTACACGCTGCACAAACGGTAGTTAAGCTGCCTGTCTGCACGCGGGCCATTCTCCTATCTTGACGAGAGAACTCTCCACTCTTGTTCGTGAACTTTATGAAGATGACACCTTTATTTGACACCTTTATTAAGGATATGCGCGCCGCGTCTAATTAATCTCGGTTGTAGGCAGACGTGTCTCGTCTAAGGAGAGAAATCTAGTCATGTTGTTCGGGTTAACATGCTGTAATTACAGTCATCCCGTCATATACATTATCTGTGTGTTCCTTATACTGATGCAAGAGCAATCCCCCCAGTAACTTTCCACACTGAATGTAAAGTAGAAACTTTTAAGCAGGTTAATACCTCCATTATTCCAGGTTTTCCAGGCCCAGGCCCGGTGTGCTGGATTCAGTCAATTTGCCCGAAAGTTTTGCTCATAATTTGATTCAAATTCCAGATTTCTGCTTTTCCTCATTAAGTGTGATCAGCTAATTAAACTGGCGAAACTCAGCTGGTGAAATAGGGAGTTTAATTGTGAAGAATAAGGGGAAGTCAAAGATAACTTATTATTGTATTATTATTAATTGTGTTTTTCTGTCAGAAATCAAATTGGATGGATTGTTCAGTGCTGTGGCAGGGGCCAAGAAGGGACTGTTATAAAGTCTGACCCTGGCTACTAGACCCAGTGAACATTATTTTGGTGAAAAGTAGGTGAGAAATCTGGAAAATCCATTCAGGTAAAAACTGAGCTACACTTGGTTGAAAAGCGAACGTTTCCTAGCTGATAGCTAGGCTAGATCCGGGTAAAAGCTGATCTATTTTGAGCTATAGTCCGAATCCATTTTCATCAAAAAGGCTCTTAACCCTCCTATTATGTTCTGATTTTTGTCTGCACAGACACTCCCGTTACCTTGAGCTGGATGAAGTGGGCATCTGGGTCCACGCGGTCGGCCAGATGAGAGGCCCCAGGTGCTTCGGACACGCAATTCGGCGGGAATCCCTCCCACACCTTCCATCTAGAGGGGCAGACAGCACGGGGTTATGCCTGTACGGTACAGATCTCCTTCTGACCCGACCCGCTCACCACCCTTACCAAGCAGAAGCAGCTCACGGCGCTAACGGCTACCTTCCATGAGCGGGGAGCCTCGCCGTGATGTCACACACACCAGACTGGAGACTGGGTCTCTTCCAGTCACCCGTGCGACAGCCATTTTGCGCAGCTCGTACCCCGTCTGCAAATGACTGTGTCAGGTTCTGGGTGTTTCTGTTTCTGCTTTTGTCTGTTTTCGTTCCTTGTTACCCTCTGTGACCACTGTAGTCTGTCTTCCCCTTCATTTCCACTCATTCTCATCACACCTGTCCTTCATTCAGTGTCTCCGCCTCCCATTCCTTATATGTATGTCCTTCCTGTTTTTCAATCTGGCCTCTCACCTGTTTCTCGTTGTCTGTTTATCAGTTTTCTATTTATACCTGTCCTTTTCAGCTTCTCGTTGTTAGTTTGTCTTCTCCAGTTTCCCGAGTCTGCCATTGTATTAGTTTTTCTCGATGCATGGTTTTTGATTCCCCGTTTTTCTGTCTGTTCTTTTGCACCCTGGTTTTGGGAATTTTTTAAAAGTTTTTTTCTACTTGGTTTTGACTTCCGTTTTTGGTCTTCCCTGTGCTTTATGTCCGCCTGTTTTTTTGTCACCCCTGAGTCTGCGATTGCTTCCCCCTGCCCGGGTTCTTGACAGACTGAGCTCTCCTTACGCAGTCTGTTGATTGTACCAGGAGGGTGTGAGGATGCAGATCTCATCTTGTGACACTTACAAGTATTGAAGTATTCTGCATAACGAGGGGGTGGGGGTTAACAAACATAGTGATAGGGAAGATTACCCATACCAGCTACCAGCTGTTTCAAAACAGGAGCTTGAGCTGATCAAACCATGTTGAGCATGGAGCTGGTCTGAACGGGTCAACAGATTTGAACAGATTTTTTCAGCAGTGCTATTTTACTTGTGGGCATAAGCAGTATTGGTGTTGGTAATGTATTGTAACGTCTTCACCCATTATGAGGAAGGTCACATGACTGGCTGGATGGTAACGTGAACCATTGGTGCTGCCGCTTTCACTCCTTTGTAACTGTAATTTTTCCAGGAAAATGCAATTCCCCCACCATTCTAACAAGCACCATTATTTAGCAGTTCTCCTGTGTTGTCTCAGGATGTTGCAATGCTACAACATTGGACTTTTGTCTCGACTAGCATGTCCGACTAAGAAGCAGTTACAGTAAGACAATCTCAGCTTTCTCGATTCGTGGGCACAGAAGCCACCCATATTTTTTGAGCGTCATTTCAGATTTCAGGAGAAGCCGAGTGAAAAAGCCAAAATTGGTGCATCTGACAAGCAAATTGAGAGGTTGACTCGAAAGTAAGTTGGAGAAAAATGGCAAGCTAATGGCCATATCTTGCTTGAGAGTTGAACAGATGGAGCCTGGACAGTGACAAAACTGGAAGATCTGTGGTCCTCTTCTGAGAGTTTGTTTCATCTGATGGATTTCAATCCAAAAACTATCCCAGTGAAATCAGTGTGGGGCAGGGAGTCGAAGGCGTAAAGTGTCATGTATTTTGTACTCATGTATTCTGGGAATGTCCAACAGTTACCGTGGTTATGTGATGACCTTGTGAATAAAATGTCCATAGTAGATATTCCGTTCACTACCTAGGAGCTTCTCCTGATGATTCTAGACCAGGGCAAGGAAGGCCGTGTCTTATTCTGGATTTCATGCCGACTTAATCAGCTTAATCATGTAATTAGCCTGATCATTTATGATAATTTAATATCTCTAACATGATGTGACGAAGCAGTGTGTTGTTTGCCAACTGATTAGTCAGATGATCGTTGGCAAGCTTGTTAATCAAGGAAAATGAACGAAAGCAGGTTGAGGCCAATGATACAGGAACAAAAGTGGGCAAAATACAGACGATGTAGCATATTTGCAGGCACAAAATTGTCCCCTCTCTTCTTCTGGTTGAGGGGAGGGGGTTTGGTAACATAAAATAATAAAAGATGGTCCACAAAAAAAAACTTAGTTTGCCATTATTTTAGGATTTACTAATTACTGTATACAGACTACAGACATTGTAATAATGTGAGTTACATTTCAATCAAAGCATCTACCTATAGCCTTTCATTTATTCACATTACATTAGGGTTAAGGGCCTTGCTCAAGAGCCCAACAGCTGTGCGGATCTTATTGTGGCTACACGGGGATTAGAACCACCAACCTTGCAGGTCCCAGTCATTACCTTAACCACTATGCTACAGGCCGCCACATTAATCACGGCACAGAAAAGAGCTGTGTTATCGGACCAGTCAATGGCCTCTACAGTACCTGGATTAAATGCCAGTCCTCTTAGCACATCCTGTAGATGGCTTAAGCCATATCTGAAACAGTGTGTTGACACTACCCCATAGTGATGGGGATCAGAGCCCTATCTGAAACAGTGTGTTGACACTACCCCATAGTGATGGGGATCAGAGCCCTATCTGAAACAGTGTGTTGACACTACCCCATAGTGATGGGGATCAGAGCCCTATCTGAAACAGTGTGTTGACACTACCCCATAGTGATGGGGATCAGAGCCCTATCTGAAACAGTGTGTTGACACTACCCCATAGTGATCAGAGCAACCCACAGAGGAACATACTTCCTGAATCCGGCTGGTAATTCCGCGTCCGGGTCCAGCGGGGCTCGGAAGACGGCCCTGTAGTCCTGCTCCTCCACCGCTGTGGCTCTTTCCAACGCCAGGGTCAGGGCAGCTTGGCGGGGGGGCCTGTGGGAGAGGAGAAGGGGAGGGGAGGGGTTGTGTGTATTAGTGTGGAGGGGGAGGTGCACCTCCAGACTGATGGTTCTCAGCCCATTGCGTGTCCCAAACTGAAACGAGCATGTAGGCCGTGATGATAAATAAAAACAAGCATACAGAAATGACAGAGAGGAGAAGAAGATGGAGGAGGAGGATCTGGAAGCCCTTAACCCCGCATTGCTCCACGGGGGATTGTCCCTGCTCAGTCTAATCAACTGTAAGTTGCTTTCAATAAAAGTACCTAAATAACTTTTTAGTCGTATTTTCATAGGAGGAGGATGCAGAGGAATGGCAATGTTTATACTTGTCACGTAGTTTGATATGTAAAAAGACAGATGCAGTGACATCCAAACTTATTCACACCCTTGACGAAAGATGAGCAAATAATGGAGCAATTAAATCTCACTTTGCTCCAATTATAAACGTATTCCCCAAAATACAAACACCTGTCTTTTTTTAGCACTTTGTGGACCCTCCCTTCACAAGGATAATACTAGAGTCCTCTTTTATAGTGTTTATGAACATTTTTGGTGGGGTCTTCGATCATTGATTCCTCCATACAGATCCTTCAAGATCCTTCAGAATGAAACCCTACGTTATTCTCCCTGGAATCCAAACCCAGCCCTGGGGTGTTTCTCAATGTTTTGTAGCAGTAGCACATACACACGTCACAAGCACACATTGCATCTCAAAGATATTGGTATTGAGAAAGCACCCCTGTTTTTATTTTCTCCTGGATAAATAGTGCTACTGATTGTCCAGACTGTCTTGACACCTGACTCCCAGGTAAGGAGACGTTGGAAAACCAGCAGTTCTCGGACTGTGAGTCACTGATCCCTTGTCTAGTATATGCTTACAGTCTGGCCTGTTAGCAATATTGTCTCTTTTTTTAGTAGTCGAGTCTACTCACAGTATGGAATTGTGTCTCCTTTTATTTTGTGTCACAGTGTTGGTCTGAGATGCTCAAACACAGCTACCACCCCTTTTCTTCAACAGTAACACTGGGCTTGTGTCTTTTTACTGTCTGATCTGAGTATTACGATGGTGCTGGTACTGTACGCAACCAACATGCCCAAAAGGCTCAGTGTCCTTCTCTCACTCTTATTTCTACATGCTTTACGTCATGAGCACGTCTCCGAACCCTTTCTGATCAGAACAGGAAGTGTGCCCACCTGGACTTCCTGTAATGATAATGGCTTCTTGCTGAAAGCAGGGTGGTGTGAGAGACCCTGAGTGGTGAGCGTTCTGCCCCTATGCTCGGCCATTTGTAATCAACTGCTCAACCACGGTAATGAATCGCTTTAAGAAACGTGGAACTTCTGTCCCAAATTAGCTTTGATTCAGACGCTTCCATACTTGAAGATCGAATCAGTTCTTCACTCGCAATCACTCGGAGCGAGTCAAGAGATCCTAGCAGAATTATGGGAGATCACAGCGGATTTTCTGTGCGAATGAGCATTTTCCTCAGGCATGCCCCCCCCCCCACATAGCGTACTGGAAGAATGAACTGACTTCATTACAACTTCTCCAAGTGGGTCACAAGAAACAAGTTCCTTTAGGAAAACTCACAAGGCCACTAATTACAGCTGGGCTGCTGGGGAGGGGAGCAGGGTGTGTGTGCGTGTGTGTGTGTGTGTGTCTGTGTGTGTGCGTGTGTGTGTGTGTGTCTGTGTGTGTGTGTGTGTGTGTGTGTGTGTGTCTGTGTGTGTGTGTGTGTGTGTGTGTGTGTCTGTGTGTGTGTGTGTCTCTGTGTTGTGTGTCTGTGTGTGTGCGTGTGTGTGTGTGTGTGTGTGCGTGTGTGCGTGTCTGTGTGTGTCTGTGTGTGTGTGTGTGTCTCTGTGTTGTGTGTCTGTGTGTGTGCGTGTGTGTGTGTGTGTGTCTCTGTGTTGTGTGTCTGTGTGTGTGTGTGTGTGTGTGTCTGTGCACACGTGTGTGCTGTGCGTGTGTGTGTATGTGTGTGTGTGCATGTGTGTGTGTGTGTGGGGGGCTGATAGAGGATCA